>NW_024598995.1:0-43186 GCF_004379255.2 Salvia splendens | reverse complement strand
TTTTTTTGTGTTCTTGAAAGGACCGTCGTTTGTACACTTGAAAATTTTTTCGACCTTGTTTCTTTTGTCGAGAGAATAATTTTACAATTTGGCTTTGGGCTATTAATTTTAAGAGTGTTGGGTCATCCAAATTTTTTATTCTTTAACCAACTTAGCCAAACTCTACAATTTACATGTTGGGCCCAATTTCATCAAAGAACTTTAAGTTTCCAAGCCCAATTCATTTTATTTGGAAACCACACTTTGAAGCCCAATTAGAGATTAATGATTTCTATACATGCATCCTTTCCTCAACCCCACGACACCTTCCACCCTCATCTTCCACCTTCCAACTCCCTCAATAATCCTACACCAAAAGACACCCCATTTAAACATCCACCTTTCACTTCTCTTCTCACTTTATACTTACAACAAGAACCAAGAGAGAGAGGAGAAGAAAAACCGAGAGATGAGGGGAGAAGAAGAGTGAGGCAGCGGCGATGAGGAAGAGAAATGGCGACGTTAGAAGCGTGAGGGCTCCGGTTCAATCGAACGCAGCAACGTCAGTTCAGCGGCAACGATCCAGCAGTGGCGACGAACAGTGGACCCCTTGCTGCGTTTTGAAAACTGAAACGAAAGAACATATTTTTTTGAAGGAGAACTTATCTTTCGGGGCGGTTTGGAGTTGGTTCGAGGCTGTTCGGAGATGTTTCAGGGGCTGCCGTGTCGTTTCGAGGTTGAATCGGTGAGGAACGATGGCTGTCCGAACAGCAAACAGACAATGCAGTGGCTAATTGCGAATGACGGCGACGCTGCGAGACCTTCGACTGCACAGCAGCGACGACGCAGCAGCGCCGAGCGTCTGTGGTGGACACGGGTGACGAATCGGAGTCAGCAGCGGCGACGTCGGCGGCGAACAGGCTGACCAACGGGCAGTAGCCGACGACGACCGATCTGGACCGTGAGTTGCAGAGTTTACAGTGATGGAACAAAACGAATTGATAGAGAGATGAGTGATGGTGGTCGAAAGAGGAAAGGGAGCGACGGCGGAGCAGCAACGTTCGTACAGCAGCTTCTCCCGGCTCTGTGCAGCAGCCAACAACAGCAACAACGTGCAGCAACGGGCCGAACAGCGATGGCACCGCTCGTCTGCTCGACGAATTCCGAACAGTAAGTTCCGACACGTTTTTGACCGACCAAATGAACTCCGGTTTGACCAATTCTTTTTCGTGAGTAAACTTCATGATGTCTTCTATGTTGTGTGTAAATTTCAACCCATTTGGATTAAAGATGAATTTTTGGTGAATTTTTGAAGTTAACTGCGCAACTCTGCCGAAAATATTTTCTCGACCAGTAGGTTACGTGGTTGTTTTGACTGACCTAAAAGGGGTATTTGGACATGAAATTTTAACTGGAAGTCCTTTGATGAGTCTTCTGTATTGTGGTAAAGTTTTAGCCCCAACGGAAGTCGGATGATTTTTAAATGATTTTTATAAAATCGTTGCGCAGTGCTGCCAGTTTTCAAATGAAATTATATATGTGATGAAGTGATAGGATATGCAAAGATGTATGTTATGATGTGATTTATGTGATTGGAAAATATGTTGATATATGTGCTATGTAAATTTTTAAAGGTGAAACATCGCAAGTGAATCGTGATCGCAAGGGAAAGAAAGTGTTTTCGGATTAAGCACTCGAGGTGGGCTTTCTAACTAAGTATTTTGTGGGCTTTCGAACTAAAGTATTTTTAAGAGCTTTCGATTTGATATATTGGTTTGAGCATCATTTTATGTGACGAAATGCCTTTGATTGCGATTATTACATGATTATGTGATTTATGTGCTTAAAGTGAAAGTGATTGTCATGTGTTGCACTGTATAGCTTTTTGAGTGGTTGTGAATTGCTCGACTTATTGATGTGATGTGAGATGATGCTCGACCTATGCAGAAAAATTATTTATGTTTCAAATACGTTTTTGAGGAAAATAAAGTTTGCAAAAGGAATATCATGCCATGTTTTTGTTTTGAGAAATGTCTATCTGTTTGTTTAGCAAGGGAGTTGTCCCTACTAGACCTATTGAAATCGAATTCGGGTCTGACTAGGGAGTGAGTCCCTACTCAGGCTAGTGTACACCAATGGGGATCGTGAGCCGTCTTTTGGGTCGGCCGGTCCAGTGATCGAGTTTGCGGCCACATTCTCGTTTCACATTATGTTGTTGATGTTGATGTTGATGAGGTTGATGTTGATGTTGATGAGGTTGATGTTGATGTTGAAGATTGCTTAGTGGGGAGTGAGTCCCTACTATGAGTTTAATCGAATTCGGGCCCTAGCAAGGGTGCGTCCCTACTCGGACTAGTGTACACGATGAGGACCGTGAGTCATCGAGTGGGTTGGCCGGTTTTCGTGCTCGTGGTAAGTGGCCACCTTACACGGCACCCTAAAGAATAGATATGACAGTTTCTTAAATAAATCAAGGAGAAATGGTTGTGTTTTGAAATGATGAGGAAATGATTTGAGGATGTGACGAAGGTTTGTGCTTTTGAAATATTTTTTAGTGCTTCTCGGCATTTTAAAGTGAAACCCGAGATTCACGAAATGATGGCATGATATAACTGTTTTTATAAAATTGTTTTGGCATTTGTTCACTGAGTACATCAAGTACTCAGCCCCCTGCATATGTTTTCCCTATGTGCAGGTTGAGCGTTGACGAGGACGGATGATGTTGAGCATTTGGACAAAGACTATTCAATAAATGTTCCGGTTGCTATTATGTCTTCATACATAGTAGTAGCTAACTCTCAAATGCTTCCGCTATGTCAAGTTTTAGAACTCTGATGTTTTCTTTAATCCGTTGGACTATTTTTTATTCGAACTATGTTGCTTCATGATTTAAGACTATGATTTGTTAATGAAGTTCGTCTTTTGATCTACATTTCGTACCCCTTTGATTGTTTTCCCCTTTCTTCCCCGCTTCTTAATTCCCCCATTAGTCGCGATCCACCGTATTTTCTATCCTTAGGAAGTGGGGTCGTGACAGAATGGTATCAGAGCAATTTTTCCTTCCGCTCTGGACCGAGAGTCTCTTATTCAATCTAGTCTAGACTCGTTTCGCTAGACTATGAGGTTGTGAATTGAAGGCTCAACATCCCGACTGTCACACTCAACCGAGAAAAAGGTAAGATGTTTTATGAGAATGTTTTGAGAAAGAAAGATGATGAAGTTTTGATGAGGAACGATGGATTGTTTGTTTTTACATGAAAAGATGAAAGTTGATGTTCAAGTATGTTTTGATTTTTGAGTCAAAGCTTGTACTTCAAAGTTGAAAGTGAGATGTTGAATTTTTTAGAAAAGTGTGAGTTTTGAAGAAAATGTTTTGATTTGAAAGTAGATGTGAAATGTGAAAGCGTTCTGTTTTGGGAAGTGAAATGTTGTGTATTGTACTTGTTATTTGAAGTATGAATGACTGAATATGTGATATTTGTTGATCTATGAGGTGGTAAAATGTTGTGAAATGAGAAATGTTTATGCAATTGATGTTGGACGTGATAATGAATGGAGTATGATTGATAATGTTATGAGATGTAGACTTCAAAGGCCTTAGATGTAGGCTAGTTATACGCGCGAACTATGTTTTCTTTTAAGGCAATATACTTATCGATGGAACGAATGAGGCCTAGAAAATAGCGAATTCCAAGGGTCGTGATGAGATGACGAGGCAAGGAGATCGAGAGTGTGAATGGAGGTCGGTGAACCATGAAACTTTTTATTCTTGGAATGACGCGAAATGTTGGAGCAAGCTTGATGTGCGAACTATTTCACGATTTCCTACGTTTTCCCTGAACGACAAGAACAAAAAGAATACGAGGTAGATTTCAAGTAGTGGAAGATAGCGAAGACGAAATGAAGTTCAAACGCAAAAGAGGGTGTAAGACAAGGAGGGATGACGCGCAGTGCGCGAGTTAAGTTAATATAGTCTAATCTCGCATAAATTGTTAGGAGTGGCAGCGATGTGACTTTGAACTACAATTAAACGACATGAGGAAGCTGCTTGGAAGACAAGACGATGGAAAAATAACTCGAAGGACGTAAGTAAATTTCGGGACGAAATTTTTGTTAAGGTGGGTAGATTGTAACACCCCGACTTTTTCTACTCTTTTTATTGTGTTCTTGAAAGGACCGTCGTTTGTACACTTGAAAATTTTTTCGACCTTGTTTCTTTTGTCGAGAGAATAATTTTACAATTTGGCTTTGGGCTATTAATTTTAAGAGTGTTGGGTCATCCAAATTTTCTTATTCTTTAACCAACTTAGCCAAACTCTACAATTTACATGTTGGGCCCAATTTCATCAAAGAACTTTAAGTTTCCAAGCCCAATTCATTTTATTTGGAAACCACACTTTGAAGCCCAATTAGAGATTAATGATTTCTATACATGCATCCTTTCCTCAACCCCACGACACCTTCCACCCTTCATCTTCCACCTTCCAACTCCCTCAATTAATCCTACAACCAAAAGACACCCCATTTAAACATCCACCCTTTCACTTCTCTTCTCACTTTATACTTTACAACAAGAACAAAGAGAGAGAGGAGAAGAAACCGAGAGATGAGGGGAGAAGAAGAGTGAGGCAGCGGCGATGAGGAAGAGAAATGGCGACGTTAGAAGCGTGAGGGCTCCGGTTCAATCGAACGCAGCAACGTCAGTTCAGCGGGCAACGATCCAGCAGTGGCGACGAACAGTGGCCCCCTTGCTGCGTTTTGAAAACTGAAACGAAAGAACATATTTTTTTGAAGGAGAACTTATCTTTCGGGGCGGTTCGGAGTTGGTTCGGGGCTGTTCGGAGATGTTTCAGGGGTGCCGTGTCGTTTCGAGGTTGAATCGGTGAGGAACGATGGCTGTCCGAACAGCAAACAGACAATGCAGTGGATAATTGCGAATGACGGCGACGCTGCGAGACCTTCGACTGCACAGCAGCGACGACGCAGCAGCGCCGAGCGTCTGTGGTGGACACGGGTGACGAATCGGAGTCAGCAGCGGCGACGTCGGCGGCGAACAGGCTGACCAACGGGCAGTAGCCGACGACGACCGATCTGGACCGGTGAGTTGCAGAGTTTACAGTGATGGAACAAAACGAATTGATAGAGAGATGAGTGATGGTGGTCGAAAGAGGAAGGGAGCGACGGCGGAGCAGCAACGTTCGTACAGCAGCGTCTCCCGGCTCTGTGCAGCAGCCAACAACAGCAACAACGTGCAGCAACGGGCCGAACAGCGATGGCACCACTCGTCTGCTCGACGAATTCCGAACAGTAAGTTCCGACACGTTTTTGACCGACCAAATGAACTCCGGTTTGACCAATTCTTTTTCCTGAGTAAACTTCATGATGTCTTCTATGTTGTGTGTAAATTTCAACCCTTTTGGATTAAAGATGAATTTTTGGTGAATTTTTGAAGTTAACTGCGCAACTCTGCCGAAAATGTTTTCTCGACCAGTAGGTTACGTGGTTGTTTTGACTGACCTAAAAGGGGTATTTGGACATGAAATTTTAACTGGAAGTCCTTTGATGAGTCTTCTGTATTGTGGTAAAGTTTTAGCCCCAACGGAAGTCGGATGATTTTTAAATGATTTTTATAAAATCGTTGCGCAGTGCTGCCAGTTTTCAAATGAAATTATATATGTGATGAAGTGATAGGATATGCAAAGATGTATGTTATGATGTGATTTATGTGATTGGAAAAATGTTGATATATGTGCTATGTAAATTTTTAAAGGTGAAACATCGCAAGTGAATCGTGATCGCAAGGGAAAGAAAGTGTTTTCGGATTAAGCACTCGAGGTGGGCTTTCTAACTAAGTATTTTGTGGGCTTTCGAACTAAAGTATTTTTAAGAGCTTTCGATTTGATATATTGGTTTGAGCATCATTTTATGTGACGAAATGCCTTTGATTGCGATTATTACATGATTATGTGATTTATGTGCTTAAAGTGAAAGTGATTGTCATGTGTTGCACTGTATAGCTTTTTGAGTGGTTGTGAATTGCTCGACTTGTTGATGTGATGTGAGATGATGCTCGACCTATGCAGAAAAATTATTTATGTATCAAATACGTTTTTGAAGAAAATAAAGTTTGCAAAAGGAATATCATGCCATGTTTTTGTTTTGAGAAATGTCTATCTGTTTGTTTAGCAAGGGAGTTGTCCCTACTAGACCTATTGAAATCGAATTCGGGTCTGACTAGGGAGTGAGTCCCTACTCAGGCTAGTGTACACCAATGGGGATCGTGAGCCGTCTTTTGGGTCGGCCGGTCCAGTGATCGAGTTTGCGGCCACATTCTCGTTTCACATTATGTTGTTGATGTTGATGTTGATGAGGTTGATGTTGATGTTGATGAGGTTGATGTTGATGTTGAAGATTGCTTAGTGGGGAGTGAGTCCCTACTATGAGTTTAATCGAATTCGGGCCCTAGCAAGGGTGCGTCCCTACTCGGACTAGTGTACACGATGAGGACCGTGAGTCATCGAGTGGGTTGGCCGGTTTTCGTGCTCGTGGTAAGTGGCCACCTTACACGGCACCCTAAAGAATAGATATGACAGTTTCTTAAATAAATCAAGGAGAAATGGTTGTGTTTTGAAATGATGAGGAAATGATTTGAGGATGTGACGAAGGTTTGTGCTTTTGAAATATTTTTTAGTGCTTCTCGGCATTTTAAAGTGAAACCCGAGATTCACGAAATGATGGCATGATATAACTGTTTTTATAAAATTGTTTTGGCATTTGTTCACTGAGTACATCAAGTACTCAGCCCCCTGCATATGTTTTCCCTATGTGCAGGTTGAGCGTTGACGAGGACGGATGATGTTGAGCATTTGGACAAAGACTATTCAATAAATGTTCCGGTTGCTATTATGTCTTCATACATAGTAGTAGCTAACTCTCAAATGCTTCCGCTATGTCAAGTTTTAGAACTCTGATGTTTTCTTTAATCCGTTGGACTATTTTTTATTCGAACTATGTTGCTTCATGATTTAAGACTATGATTTGTTAATGAAGTTCGTCTTTTGATCTACATTTCGTACCCCTTTGATTGTTTTCCCCTTTCTTCCCCGCTTCTTAATTCCCCCATTAGTCGCGATCCACCGTATTTTCTATCCTTAGGAAGTGGGGTCGTGACAGAACTCTATTAGTGGCAACACTTCCTCCCAACCTACTCCTCGATCTAGCACTACGGCTCTCAACATATCCTCCAAAGTCTGTATCGTCCTCTCTGATTGCCCATCAGTCTGCGGGTGGAATGCAGTACTGAAATTCAACTTAGTGCCTAACTCTCGTTGTAGGCTCATCCAAAATCTAGAGGTGAACTTCGCATCACGATCAGATGTAATAGTCACTGGTACTCCATGCAAGCGTATGATCTCTTTCACATACATCTTAGACAACTTATTGGCTCCATAGGTATCACGAATCGGTACAAAGTGAGCAGATTTTGTGAGACGATCAATAATCACCCAAATAACAGTGTTTCCTCGTTGGGATCTCGGTAATCCTGTCACAAAATACATTGCAATGTGCTCCCATTTCCACTCCGGTATCTCAAGTGGTTGTAGTCTCCCATAAGGTCGTTGATGTAGAGCTTTCACTTGCTGACATGCTAGACACCTCTCCACAAATGCCGCTACATGTTTTTTCATGCCATTCCACCAAAACTGTCTCTCATATCTCGATACATTTTGGTACTCCCCGGGTGCGCAGTGTATGGTGTTTCGTGTGCTTCCCTCATGATTTCATTCCTAAGCCCTTCATCTCTAGGCACGCACAACCTTCCCTTAAATGTGAGGGCACTATCCGCCTCCTCGTGAAAATATTCTTGCTCCCCTGTCCTCACTTCTGAACGGATTTTCTCAAGTAAAGTATCGCGTCTTTGAGCTTCCACGATTCTAGCCCTTAGGTCGGGTTCCATTACCAAGGTGGCGATCCTTCCTTCCACTGTCTTGGGTGCTCTCACTACCTCCAATCGCATTTTACTGAACTCTCGTATCAAGTTCTCTTCGTTCGTGAGAAAAGTGGCCAATTGAGGTTGAGACTTTCTACTTAGGGCATCAGCCACTACATTCGCCTTTCCTGGGTGGTAGTTTATACTGCAATCATAATCCTTCACCAACTCAAGCCATCTACGCTGGCGCATGTTCAAATCCTTTTGTTCAAAGAAGTACTTGAGGCTTTTATGGTCCGTATATATCTCACATCGAACTCCATAAAGATGGTGTCTCCAAATCTTCAAAGCATGTACAACTGCTGCCAACTCCAAGTCATGCGTCGGATAGTTCAACTCATGCGGCCTCAACTGCCTTGATGCATACGCAATCACTTTCCCATTCTGCATAAGTACACATCCAAGTCCAACTTTTGATGCATCGGTATACACCACGTAGTTAGTGTCTGGCTCTGGCACAACGAGAATTGGTGCGGTGGTCAACTTCTCTTTTAGTAACTGAAAACTGGCCTCACACTCCGGTGTCCAATTCACTTTGACCCCTTTCTTTAGTTGTTGAGTCATTGGCCTCGCTATCTTAGAAAATCCCTCGATAAATCTCCGATAATATCCCGCCAGTCCTAGGAAGCTCCGAATTTCGTTAGGTGTGGTTGGTGATTTCCATTTCTGTACAGCTTCCACCTTTGCGGGGTCTACTCGAATTCCATCTGCACTCACTATATGCCCAAGGAAATTAACTTCTTTGAGCCAAAACTCACACTTACTTAACTTGGCGTAGAGTTTCTCGGCCCTTAACGTCTCCAAGGTAGTCCTCAAATGTTTTTCATGTTCCTGTTCGTTCTTTGAGTAAATAAGGACATCGTCTATGAAGACTAAGACGAACTTGTCCAAGTATGGATGGAACACACGATTCATAAGGTCCATAAATACGGCCGGCGCATTTGTCAATCCGAAAGGCATCACTATAAACTCATAATGGCCGTATCTAGTTCGGAAAGCCGTCTTGGGTACATCTTCTCGTCGGACTCTCAGTTGATGGTATCCCGATCTCAAATCCATTTTTGAAAATACTCCAGCTCCACGGAGTTGATCAAACAAATCATCTATCCTCGGCAGTGGATACTTGTTCTTGAGTGTCAACTTGTTCAACTCTCGATAATCTATGCACATCCTTAGTGTCCCATCCTTCTTCTTCACGAACAACACCGGTGCTCCCCACGGCGACACGCTGGGTCTTATGAAACCCAAGTCTAGCAACTCTTGTAGTTGTATCTTAAGTTCTTCCAATTCCTTAGGCGCCATACGGTATGGTGCCTTAGATATCGGTGCTGATCCTGGCTCCAGATCAATTGTAAACTCCAACTGTCTATCGGGTGGCGGTCCTGGCAGGGCGTTAGGAAAAACGTCGGGAAATTCTTTCACTACTGCCACATCCTCTATGCTTCTTTCTTTCTTCTCATCTCCACTTAGATAGACGAGATAAGCCGGGCATCCCTTCCTCATCATAGTAGTTGCTTGAAGTGCAGAAATTATGGACTTGCGTCGGTTCAAAGAAATCCCGTAAAATACAGTCGGCTCATTTCCCGGGGTTTGAAAAGAGACCTCTCTCTCTTTACAGCGAATGGTAACATGATTCTCGGCCAACCAATCCATTCCCAAAATTATATCTACACTCCCCATCGACATAACTTGTAATTTGTGTGCAACTAGCTTAAGTTCTCCCATAGTAAATTCTACATTCGAGCAAATTTGTGAAATATCTATAGTTCCTCCTACGGGTGAAGTCACACTCATTCTCTATTCAGTTCTATTGACAGGCAGTTCTAAAGTTTTCACACATGATGCTGATATAAAAGAATGTGATGCACCCGTATCAAACAAAACAATAATAGGCATGTCGAGGAGCGTGCCCATACCTGCCAAGTTTCCTTGCTCTTGATTCCCTTGCTGGTTCGTCGGCTGTTTCCCTTTTAAAGCATATGCCCTTGCCTGAGTGGGAAGTCCTTGACGACGTTGCTGCTGCTGGTGCTGCTGTGGTGCGGGTAAGTATCCCCTCGGTTCGGCTTGTAGTGCCCGCACTTGCGGACGGAACCCTTGATTGTTCTGTCCTACTCCCATCCCCATAATCTTACTCGGGCATTCTCTTGAGAAGTGGCCGTTTCCACCACAAGTGTAACATTTATTGCTCTTTTCTCTGCACTCCCCAAAATGGTTCTTAAAGCACTTAGCACACTGGGGGGCTCTAGGCCGAAAGTCACCCCTCTGATAGGGAGCACTCTGCATACCTCCGTACTGCGGTGGGTTTCTGACGGGTTGTTGCCTCTTGTTATCATATGGGGTCCGATCTCCATCCCATTTCCTCTTATCTCTGAAATTATGTTGTTGAAGTGGCACTGGTGTAGTATTTGCTACTGTCATCTCCTTAGGCAACGCTTCTTCCACATCTAATGCACAAGCCAAAATCTCAGAATACGAAAGTCCCCTGCGACTTGCCACTGCTACTCTTATTTCGTGCTTGAGACCAGCACGAAACTTTTCTACCATTTTCTCATCTGTGTCCACCAACTCGGGAGCATATCGAGTCATTTCACACAATGCACGGTCGTACTCCGTCACCGTCATATTCCCTTGCTTCAAAGTATGGAATTCAACTATCTTTGCTCGTCTATAGCTCATGGGAACGTACTTATTGTACACCTCTTCCTTGAATATCTCCCAAGTAAGCGCTTCACGGCGTTAAGGGTTCATGGTCCTTAGCTTTGTATCCCACCAAAAATCTGCGGGCCCCGTTAATTGAAAAGTCACACAAGCAAGGCGTTCCTTGTCGGTGCACTCCATAAAATCAAATATGCGCTCGAGGGTGCGTATCCAGGTCTCTGCCTTAGACGGCTCTCCCAGTCCATCAAACTGTGGGGGTTTTTGCCTCAAAAAGGTATCAATGTATTGTTTGGGTTGAGGCGGGGGTGGTGGTGGTGGTGGAGGCGGTGGTGGTGGTGGTGGTTTGCTCTCCCTCGACATTCTGAGGGTCCACAGGGTCCTCATCTCCACGTCCACGCCCAGGTCTACGTCCACGTCTCGGTGGCATTCTGATTCAAAACGCATAGATTAATATGGTCGCTCCAATTATTTATCACTACATTATCGTATCAAGACTTCTCACGCAACCTTTCATATATAACGATTATAGAATACGTATACAAAATCAAGCTACGTATGCGCATGTAACACCAACTATCATCACTCAAACTTCCATTCACACTTTCCGAACATTTATACTTATTATTTTTCTTTTATCCTTTCGGTATTAGAGTTTTACTGTGGTTCGTTGTTGCACGTTCATTTAGTTTGCTTAGAGAAGCAATAATTGAGTTGCTACATACAATTAGAATCGATAATGTAAGGTCTAACGTTCATCCCCAAACAGTCCGCAATCACACAAGGAATTCATAATATCATATTTCAATATGTACAAGTCATGACTCAAATCATCGTGTAAAGGCCACATAATCGAGCATACACAATCAATTATCACTAGACGTCACAACACATAACAACATCATGTTCCTCAAAATCTCAATAGGAAAAGAACTAGCATGCTTTCACTTAAAGTTCACATATTTCCAAAAATATTCACAAGTTTCCACAACATAAATTTTTTTCCGCCACATCAAATTCCACCATGAATAACTAATCATTTCCATTCCCAAAATATTTACCTCAAAACCTCTTACAAAAATTTTGGTTACCTCTTTTCAGGTTGAGCGCGATGGTCGGATGTTGAGCCTTTGACACTTTTAAATTAATTTTTTTTTATTTTTTTTTGATCTAGGGATACTAATCTAGATCAACAAGGAAAGAAGACTCTTGGGTCCAGAGCGAAAAGAAAGTTGCTCTGATACCACTCTGTCACGCCCGCCTTTTCTAAGGATAGAAAACACGGTTGATCGCGACTAGGGGATGATTAAAGAAACGGGGAAGAAAGGGGGAAAACATACACATCTGACCAAAAATTTAATAACTGAATTAACCTTGAAAACGTCATAATAATTTCCTAACAATAATACCAACTCTAAGTAAATAAAGAATGGACAAAAACAATTTGCCAACGAGTTAGACTCTCCACGGATAAACAATTCTAAGAAAAGGACTCTTAGCGGAAGCGTTCAAGACACGGAAAATGCTGAGTATGAAGACACGACGAATCCAACAATTATTAATCATGACAAACGATCCATGAACTCTGCTCAACATCCTCCACGTCCATCGCCGCTCAATCTGCACATTAAGAAAAATAATATGCAGGGCTGAGTACTTGATGCACTCAGTGGACACATGCCAAAACATAGTTTGTCAAGCCATAAACAAGTGACCTTGGGGGTTTTAATTAAAAGAACCCAAGTACACAAAAACATTTATTTCACAAGTTCGGTTGGCCAACCATTTTCCATCCACATTCACCATCACCATATCTGAACATACATGACAAGGAACGTGGCCACGAACCAAGTCACTTGACCGGCCAACTCCAAAGAGATAGCACACGATCTACGGGGTGTACACTAGTCCGAGCAGGGTTTGCAGCCCTACTGGGACCCGAATTCGATTAAACATACATGGCATAGCCACTTCAGATAGGTTCATTCAAATACAAAACATGGCAAGACAAACACTTTCCACCTCCTTTCACATAAAAAGTATTTAGGACATAGTCCTCATTTAAAAAGAAAGCCCACCTCAAATGCTTAACTCCTCAACACTTTCTTGTTCCAACCGCAACAACGTGCACAAGTTCACCCTTTTTGACATATCATGATATGCAAAATTAGACTTTGCAAAATAATAAATTTAACAATGCATGCATCCTAAGTGTGTGCTCAATTTATTCTCCCATCATTTCTTGGTCAACACAAATAAAGTCCTCGTATTTTATGGCTCATAATATCACTTAAGTCATCTGCCAACAATAAATAATCTGTCCTGTAACTAAGCAAAGTATATGTAAATTTTTAATTAAAGTAATAATCACAGTAGCACTTGATCTAACCCAACACTGTACCAATAAATCTGTCCATCAACACACCTAAAGACATGATTAACAAATTAACATTATACTCTGCTAGTCTGCTGCAGCATAAGAAACATACCAATTAAATAACTATTTATTCATATACTCCCAACCCAACGTCGTTCTTGAAGGGGACAACAAAACAAACTCTTCATTCAAAGAATAAAAAGAAATATTCCATCTTAACACACGTACGTACTACATTCACAAAACATTAATATCAATTCCCTACCTTAGAACTATTATACACTAAAGCTACTTGACCCCATAATATAATATAATTAATAGTACTCAAACCATAAAAGAAAAAAAAAGAGAAAAAGACAAGAGAGTCAGTAGCATGTATACTCCCTACCCAAACTAATTCATCTTTCTCTATTCAAACCCACTAGTCCAAAACAAGAGTGGCCCAGCCTCCTTATCACTCCACGTATACCCTCCTTACCCAACAAAAATCCTCTTTTTTTTTCTAAAAGGAACACTTCGAATTTTATTAAGCTCCCAGCGTCCTTCACTCAATTTTGAAAAAAAAACTCTCGTCTCTCTCTCTCAAATTCTTCGAATCCCTCTCTGCTCTTCATCCCTCCCTCTATCTCCTGTTGTCTTTCTTCCGTAAACCATCAAAACATCAAGCTCGCTCTCAAAATTACTTCGCCGAAGCAACAATTTTGTACCCCGGTCATCTCTCTTCCCCCCTTTCCCCAAATTTTAAACCTTTTGTTTCATTTTTTTTCTGTTCGATTCAAATAATTTTAGGCAGAAAAGGGAATTTTAGGAATTGAAATTGCATAGAAACAAAAAAAAACATCTTCCAAGCATTAAAGATCGAAGCTTTAGGAGAGAGTATCATCATTCAACAAGTTTCAAGAGAATTACAGTGAATATGTGAACTAAATCATGGAATGGAATGCAGAGAGCTTAGATGTATGGATATACCTCAAGGAAGACAAAGTTTACTAGCAAACAAGGGAAATTGAAATCACAGCTCTCCTTGGTTTCAAACTGCAATACCACGGAATTGGCTACAGAATCAAAATGGGAAGGTTTCGTATTCGTGGAATCAAAGGGAGTTTACCTTTGATTGGAAGGGAAGAAACTGTGCTGAAATTATGAAACGCCGCTGATAAAAGATGCAGTTGTGGGGAGAGATATATAATGCAGAGATTAGATTTGTTTGTTGGAGAGAAATTGTGGGTGGGGATATTGATGGGAAAAAAAAACGTGGGTTTAGAAGAAGGGATTTATGTTGGCTGCAGGAACTCAATAGGGATTATAATAAATGGTTATATTAAAAGTGGCCCAATTGAATAAGGATAAATGGGCTAAAAGAAAATAAATAGACAAAAGTGATAGGCCCAAATATATATATAATTTTAGTACATTGATTAAATTGTGGTGTTTTATTATTTTAGTACTTTGGTGTTATTCCAAGTACATTGTAAACAAACGCCCAAATTTTCCCCATCGACGATTCTCGCGTCAATCTCGTCGACAGTTTACACCACACAATTAATCAACAACAATTCCAGCATTTACTATTTTCATTCACCACCAATCGAAACAACACGGTATTTTATTCAAGGTCAATCACTCGCTCCTTCTTAAAACAAAAAAACTTAACTTAAAAGAGATTTAAAAAAACGGGTATTACATCAACGGTGAAGTAAAATCATAATAAGATTGATGTATGTTGTAAACAAGAGTGAAGTAAAATCAAAATAAGAGTGATGTGTTTTGTAAACAAGAGTGAAACAAATCAGAATAATAGTGATGTGTTTTGTAAACAAGAGTGAAGTAAAATCAGAGTAAGAGTGATGTGTTTTGTGAACAAGATTGAAATAAAATCAGAATAAGAGTGATGTGTTTTGTGAACAAGAGTGATGTAAATCAGAATAATAGTGACGTGTTTTGTAAACAACAGTGAAGTAAAATCATGCTAAGAGCAATGTGTTTTGTAATCAACAGTGAAGTAAAATCATAATAAGAGTGATGTGTTTTGTAAACAAGAGTGAAGTAAAATCAAATAAGAGTGATGTGTTTTGTAAACAAGAGTGAAGTAAAATCAGAATAAGAGTGATATGTTTTGTGCACAAGAGTGAAGTAAAATCAGAATAAGAGTGATGTGTTTGTGAACAAGAGTGAAGTAAAATCAGAATAAGAGTGATGTGTTTTGTGAACAAGAGTGAAGTAAATTCAGAATAAGAGTGATGTGTTTATTGAACAAGATTGAAGTCAAATCAGAATAAGAGTGATGTGTTTTGTGAACAAGAGTGATGTAAAATCAGAATAATAGTGACGTGTTTTGTAAACAACAGTGAAGTAAAATCATGGTAAGAGTGATGTGTTTTGTAATCAACGGTGAAGTAAAATCCTAATAAGAGTGATGTGTTTTGTAAACAAGAGTGAAGTAAAATCAAAATAAGAGTGATGTGTTTTGTGAACAAGAGTGAAGTAAATTCAGAATAAGAGTGATGTGTTTTGTGAACAAGAGTGAAGTAAATCAGAATAAGGGTGATGTGTTTTGTGAACAACATGAAATAAAATCAGAATAAGAGTGATGTGTTTTGTGAACAAGAGTGATGTAAAATCAGAATAATAGTGACGTGTTTTGTAAACAACAGTGAAGTAAAATCATGCTAAGAGTGATGTGTTTTGTAATCAACGGTGAAGTAAAATCATAATAAGATTGATGTGTTTTGTAAACAAGAGTGAATTAAAATCAAAATAAGAGTGATGTGTTTTGTAAACAAGAGTGAAACAAATCAAATAAGAGTAGATGTGTTTTGTAAACAAGAGTGAAGTAAATCAGAATAAGAGTGATATGTTTTGTGAACAAGAGTGAAGTAAAATCAGAATAAGAGTGATGTGTTTTGTGAACAAGAGTGAAGTAAAATCAGAATAAGAGTGATGGTTTTGTGAACAAGAGTGAAAGTAAATTCAGAATAGAGTGATGTGTTTTGTGAACAAGATTGAAGTCAAATCAGAATAAGAGTGATGTGTTTTGGAACAAGAGTGATGTAAAATCAGGAATCATAGTGACGTGATTTTGTAAACAACAGTGAAGTAAAATCATGGTAAGAGTTGATGTGGTTCTTGTAATCAACGGTGAAGTAAAATTCATAATAAAGTGAGTGTTTGTAAACAAGAGTGAAGTAAAACTCAAAAATAGGAGTGATGTGTTTTGTGAACAAGAGTGAATAAATTCAGAAATAAGAGTGATGTGTTTTGTGAACAAGAGTGAAGTAAAATCAGAATAAGGTTGATGTTGTTTTGTGAACCAGATTGGAAATAAAAATCAGAAAAGAGTGATGTTTTTTGTGAACAAGAGTGAGTGATGTAAAATCAGGGAATAAGAGAGAGTGTTTTGTAAACAACAGTTGACGTAAAATCATGCTAAAGAGTGCTGTGTTTTGTAATCAACGGTGAAGTAAAATCATAACAAGATTGATGTGTTTGTAACAAGAGTGAAGTAAAACCAAAATAAGAGTAATGTGTTTTGTAAACAAGAGTGAAGTAAAATCAGAATAAGAGTGATATGTTTTGTGAACAAGACTGAAGTAAAATCAGAATAAGAGTGATATGTTTTGTGAACAAGAGTGAAGTAAAATCAGAATAAGAGTGATGTGTTTTGTGAACAAGAGTGAAGTAAATTCAGAATAAAAGTGATGTGTTTTGTGAACAAGATTGAAGTCAAATCAGAATAAGAGTGATGTGTTTTGTGAACAAGAGTGATGTAAAATCAGAATAATAGTGACGTGTTTTGTAAACAACAGTGAAGTAAAATCATGGTAAGAGTGATGTGTTTTGTAATCAACGGTGAAGTAAAAAAATAATAAGAGTGATGTGTTTTGTAAACAAGAGTGAAGTAAAATCAAAATAGGAGTTGATGTGTTTGTGAACAAGAGTGAAGTAAATTCAGAATAAGAGTGATGTGTTTTGTGAACAAGAGTGATGTAAAATCAGAATAAGGGTGATGTGTTTTGTGAACAAGATTGAAATAAAATCAGAATAAGAGTGATGTGTTTTGTGAACAAGAGTGATGTAAAATCAGAATAATAGTGACGTGTTTTGTAAACAACAGTGAAGTAAAATCATGCTAAGAGTGATGTGTTTTGTAATCAACGGTGAAGTAAAATCATAATAAGATTGATGTGTTTGTAAACAAGAGTGAAGTAAACCAAAATAAGAGTAATGTGTTTTGTAAACAAGAGTGAAGTAAAATCAGAATAAGAGTGATATGTTTTGTGAACAAGAGTGAAGTAAAATCAGAATAAGAGTGATATGTTTTGTGAACAAGAGTGAAGTAAAATCAGAATAAGAGTGATGTGTTTTGTGAACAAGAGTGAAGTAAATTCAGAATAAAAGTGATGTGTTTTGTGAACAAGATTGAAGTCAAATCAGAATAAGAGTGATGTGTTTTGTGAACAAGAGTGATATAAAATCAGAATAATAGTGACGTGTTTTGTAAACAACAGTGAAGTAAAATCATGGTAAGAGTGATGTGTTTTGTAATCAACGGTGAAGTAAAATCATAATAAGAGTGATGTGTTTTGTAAACAAGAGTGAAGTAAAATCAAAATAAGAGTGATGTGTTTTGTGAACAAGAGTGAAGTAAAATCAGAATAAGAGTGATGTGTTTTGTGAACAAGAGTGAAGTAAAATCAGAATAAGAGTGATGTGTTTTGTGAACAAGAGTGAAGTAAATTCAGAATAAGAGTGATGTGTTTTGTGAACAAGATTGAAGTCAAATCAGAATAAGAGTGATGTGTTTTGTAACAAGAGTGATGTAAAATCAGAATAATAGTGACGTGTTTTGTAAACAACATTGAAGTAAAATCATGGTAAGAGTGATGTGTTTTGTAATCAACGGTGAAGTAAAATCATAATAAGAGTGATGTGTTTTGTAAACAAGAGTGAAGTAAAATCAAAATAAGAGTGATGTGTTTTGTGAACAAGAGTGAAGTAAATTCAGAATAAGAGTGATGTGTTTTGTGAACAAGAGTGAAGTTGTAATATCCCAACCTTAGAAGAATTAGAGATTAGAATTTATAGTTTAGTTAGTGGCTTTATATGTATATGTTTTTGTTAGGAATAGAAGAGATAAATATAGGATTTTTGGAAAATTAATAAAAAGAATGAAATAAAGAAAAAGAAGAAAGAAAAAGAATAGGAAGATGATGAGTAAGTTGGTTACAAATGAAAGGTTATAACCTTCTTTTTGCTAGTGGAGTTGTAGGTATGTCTATATAAACAGGTTAATGTTATTTTGTTATGTATAGTAGTGGTGTTATCAGGTTTAGTTTCTTTTATGATAATATTGTATGTTGAGTGTTGCAAAATGGTTAAAAAAAAATAGGCAGGTTTTGTTTATCGATCGTACCGAAAGGTAACGTCACTTATTTGGTTAAAACTAACCGAGTAAGGGGTGTTACAGAAGTAAAATCAGAATAAGGGTGATGTGTTTTGTGAACAAGATTGAAATAAAATCAGAATAAGAGTGATGTGTTTTGTGAACAAGAGTGATGTAAAATCAGAATAATAGTGACGTATTTTGTAAACAACAGTGAAGTAAAATCATGCTAAGAGTGATGTGTTTGGTAATCAACAGTGAAGTAAAATCATAATAAGAGTGATGTGTTTTGTAAACAAGAGTGAAGTAAAATCAAAACAAGAGTGATGTGTTTTGTAAAAGAATAAGAATGATGTGTTTTGTAAACAAGAGTGAAGTAAAATCAGAATAAGAGTGATGTGTTTTGTAAACAAGAGCGAAGTAAAATCAGAATAAGAGTGATGTGTTTTGTAAACAAGAGTGAAGTAAAATCAAAATAAGAGTGATGTGTTTTGTAAACAAGAGTGAAGTAAAATCAGAATAAGAGTGATATGTTTTGTGAACAAGATTGAAGTAAAATCAGAATAAGAGTGATGTGTTTTGAGAACAAGAGTGAAGTAAAATCAGAATAAGAGTGATGTGTTTTGTTAACAAGATTGAAGTCAAATCAGAATAAGAGTGATGTGTTTTGTGAACAAGAGTGATGTAAAATCAGAATAATAGTGACGTGTTTTGTAAACAACAGTGAAGTAAAATCATGGTAAGAGTGATGTGTTTTGTAATCAACGGTGAAGTAAAATCATAATAAGAGTGATGTGTTTTGTAAACAAGAGTGAAGTAAAATCAAAATAAGAGTGATGTGTTTTGTGAACAAGAGTGAAGTAAATTCAGAATAAGAGTGATGTGTTTTGTGAACAAGAGTGAAGTAAAATCAGAATAAGGGTGATGTGTTTTGTGAACAAGATTGAAATAAAATCAGAATAAGAGTGATGTGTTTTGTGAACAAGAGTGATGTAAAATCAGAATAATAATGACGTGTTTTGTAAACAACAGTGAAGTAAAATCATGCTAAGAGTGATGTGTTTTGTAATCAACGGTGAAGTAAAATCATAATAAGATTGATGTGTTTTGTAAACAAGAGTGAAGTAAAATCAAAATAAGAGTGATGTGTTTTGTAAACAAGAATGAAACAAAATCAAAATAATAGTGATGTGTTTTGTAAACAAGAGTGAAGTAAAATCAGAGTAAGAGTGATGTGTTTTGTGAACAAGATTGAAATAAAATCAGAATAAGAGTGATGTGTTTTGTGAACACGAGTGATATAAAATCAGAATAATAGTGACGTGTTTTGTAAACAACAGTGAAGTAAAATCATGCTAAGAGCGATGTGTTTTGTAATCAACAGTGAAGTAAAATCATAATAAGAGTGATGTGTTTTGTAAACAAGAGTGAAGTAAAATCAAAATAAGAGTGATGTGTGTTGTAAACAAGAGTGAAGTAAAATCAGAATAAGAGTGATATGTTTTGTGAACAAGAGTGAAGTAAAATCAGAATAAGAGTGATGTGTTTTGTGAACAAGAGTGAAGTAAAATACGAATAAGAGTGATGTGTTTTGTGAACAAGAGAGAAGTAAATTCAGAATAAGAGTGATGTGTTTTGTGAACAAGATTGAAGTCAAATCAGAATAAGAGTGATGTGTTTTGTGAACAAGAGTGATGTAAAATCAGAATAATAGTCAACAGTGAAGTAAAATCATGGTAAGAGTGATGTGTTTTGTAATCAACGGTGAAGTAAAATCATAATAAGAGTGATGTGTTTTGTAAACAAGAGTGAAGTAAAATCAAAATAAGAGTGATGTGTTTTGTGAACAAGAGTGAAGTAAATTTAGAATAAGAGTGATGTGTTTTGTGAACAAGAGTGAAGTAAAATCAGAATAAGGGTGATGTGTTTTGTGAACAAGAGTGAAGTTGTAATATCCCAACCTTAGAAGAATTAGAGATTTGAATTTATAGTTTAGTTAGTAGCTTTATATGTATATGTTTTTGTTAGGAATAGAAGAGATAAATATAGGATTTTTGGAAAATTAATAAAAAGAATGAAATAAAGAAAAAGAAGAAAGAAAAAGAATAGGAAGATGATGAGTAAGTTGGTTACAAATGTAAGGTTATAACCTTCTTTTTGCTAGTGGAGTTGTAGGTATGTCTATATAAACAGGTTAATGTTATTTTGTTATGTATAGTAGTAAATAGTTGTGTTATCAGGTTTAGTTTCTTTTATGATAGTATTGTATGTTGAGTGTTGCAAAATGGTTAAAAAAAATAGGCAGGTTTTGTTTATCGATCGTAACGTCACTTATTTGGTTAAAACTAACCGAGTAAGGGGTGTTACAGAAGTAAAATCAGAATAAGGGTGATGTGTTTTGTGAACAAGATTGAAATAAAATCAGAATAAGAGTGATGTGTTTTGTGAACAAGAGTGATGTAAAATCAGAATAATAGTGACGTGTTTTGTAAACAACAGTGAAGTAAAATCATGCTAAGAGTGATGTGTTTGGTAATCAACAGTGAAGTAAAATCATAATAAGAGTGATGTGTTTTGTAAACAAGAGTGAAGTAAAATCAAAACAAGAGTGATGTGTTTTGTAAAAGAATAAGAATGATGTGTTTTGTAAACAAGAGTGAAGTAAAATCAGAATAAGAGTGATGTGTTTTGTAAACAAGAGCGAAGTAAAATCAGAATAAGAGTGATGTGTTTTGTAAACAAGAGTGAAGTAAAATCAAAATAAGAGTGATGTGTTTTGTAAACAAGAGTGAAGTAAAATCAGAATAAGAGTGATATGTTTTGTGAACAAGATTGAAGTAAAATCAGAATAAGAGTGATGTGTTTTGAGAACAAGAGTGAAGTAAAATCAGAATAAGAGTGATGTGTTTTGTTAACAAGATTGAAGTCAAATCAGAATAAGAGTGATGTGTTTTGTGAACAAGAGTGATGTAAAATCAGAATAATAGTGACGTGTTTTGTAAACAACAGTGAAGTAAAATCATGGTAAGAGTGATGTGTTTTGTAATCAACGGTGAAGTAAAATCATAATAAGAGTGATGTGTTTTGTAAACAAGAGTGAAGTAAAATCAAAATAAGAGTGATGTGTTTTGTGAACAAGAGTGAAGTAAATTCAGAATAAGAGTGATGTGTTTTGTGAACAAGAGTGAAGTAAAATCAGAATAAGGGTGATGTGTTTTGTGAACAAGATTGAAATAAAATCAGAATAAGAGTGATGTGTTTTGTGAACAAGAGTGATGTAAAATCAGAATAATAGTGACGTGTTTTGTAAACAACAGTGAAGTAAAATCATGCTAAGAGTGATGTGTTTTGTAATCAACGGTGAAGTAAAATCATAATAAGATTGATGTGTTTTGTAAACAAGAGTGAAGTAAAATCAAAATAAGAGTGATGTGTGTTGTAAACAAGGGTGAAGTAAAATCAGAATAAGAGTGATATGTTTTGTGAACAAGAGTGAAGTAAAATCAGAATAAGAGTGATGTGTTTTGTGAACAAGAGTGAAGTAAATTTAGAATAAGAGTGATGTGTTTTGTGAACAAGAGTGAAGTAAAATCAGAATAAGGGTGATGTGTTTTGTGAACAAGATTGAAATAAAATCAGAATAAGAGTGATGTTTTTGTGAACAAGAGTGATGTAAAATCAGAATAATAGTGACGTGTTTTGTAAACAACAGTGAAGTAAAATCATGCTAAGAGTGATGTGTTTTGTAATCAACGGTGACGTAAAATCATAATAAGATTGATGTGTTTTGTAAACAAGAGTGAAGTAAAATCAAAATAAGAGTGATGTGTTTTGTAAACAAGAGTGAAACAAAATCAGAATAATAGTGATGTGTTTTGTAAACAAGAGTGAAGTAAAATCAGAGTAAGAGTGATGTGTTTTGTAAACAAGATTGAAATAAAATCAGAATAAGAGTGATGTGTTTTGTGAACAAGAGTGATGTAAAATCAGAATAATAGTGACGTGTTTTGTAAACAACAGTGAAGTAAAATCATGCTAAGAGCGATGTGTTTTGTAATCAACAGTGAAGTAAAATCATAATAAGAGTGATGTGTTTTGTAAACAAGAGTGAAGTAAAATCAAAATAAGAGTGATGTGTTTTGTAAACAAGAGAGAAGTAAAATCAGAATAAGAGTGATATGTTTTGTGAACAAGAGTGAAGTAAAATCAGAATAAGAGTGATGTGTTTTGTGAACAAGAGTGAAGTAAAATCAGAATAAGAGTGATGTGTTTTGTGAACAAGAGTGAAGTAAATTCAGAATAAGAGTGATGTGTTTTGTGAACAAGATTGAAGTCAAATCAGAATAAGAGTGATGTGTTTTGTGAACAAGAGTGATGTAAAATCAGAATAATAGTGACGTGTTTTGTAAACAACAGTGAAGTAAAATCTTGGTAAGAGTGATGTGTTTTGTAATCAACGGTGAAGTAAAATAATAATAAGAGTGATGTGTTTTGTAAACAACAGTGAAGTAAAATCAAAAAAAGAGTGATGTGTTTTGTGAACAAGAGTGAAGTAAATTCAGAATAAGAGTGATGTGTTTTGTTAACAAGAGTGAAGTAAATTCAGAATAAGGGTGATGTGTTTTGTGAACAAGATTGAAATAAAATCAGAATAAGAGTGATGTGTTTTGTGAACAAGAGTGATGTAAAATCAGAATAATAGTGACGTGTTTTGTAAACAACAGTGAAGTAAAATCATGCTAAGAGTGATGTGTTTGGTAATCAACAGTGAAGTAAAATCATAATAAGAGTGATGTGTTTTGTAAACAAGAGTGAAGTAAAATCAAAACAAGAGTGATGTGTTTTATAAAAGAATAAGAATGATGTGTTTTGTAAACAAGAGTGAAGTAAAATCAGAATAAGAGTGATGTGTTTTGTAAACAAGAGCGAAGTAAAATCAGAATAACAGTGATGTGTTTTGTAAACAAGAGTGAAGTAAAATCAAAATAAGAGTGATGTGTTTTGTAAACAAGAGTGAAGTAAAATCAGAATAAGAGTGATATGTTTTGTGAACAAGAGTGAAGTAAAATCAAAAAAAGAGTGATATGTTTTGTGAACAAGAGTGAAGTAAAATCAGAATAAGAGTGATGTGTTTTGAGAACAATAGTGAAGTAAAATCAGAATAAGAGTGATGTGTTTTGTTAACAAGATTGAAGTCAAATCAAAATAAGAGTGATGTGTTTTGTGAACAAGAGTGATGTAAAATCAGAATAATAGTGACGTGTTTTGTAAACAACAGTGAAGTAAAATCATGCTAAGAGTGATGTGTTTTGTAATCAACGGTGAAGTAAAATCATAATAAGATTGATGTGTTTTGTAAACAAGAGTGAAGTAAAATCAAAATAAGAGTGATGTGTTTTGTAAACAAGAGTGAAGTAAAATCAAAATAAGAGTGATGTGTTTTGTAAACAAGAGTGAAATAAAATCAGAATAATAGTGATGTGTTTTGTAAACAAGAGTGAAGTAAAATCAAAGTAAGAGTGATGTGTTTTGTGAACAAGATTGAAATAAAATCAGAATAAGAGTGATGTGTTTTGTGAACAAGAGTGATGTAAAATCAGAATAATAGTGACGTGTTTTGTAAACAACAGTAAAGTAAAATCATGCTAAGAGCGATGTGTTTTGTAATCAACAGTGAAGTAAAATCATAATAAGAGTGATGTGTTTTGTAAACAAGAGTGAAGTAAAATCAAAATGAGAGTGATGTGTTTTGTAAACAAGAGTGAAGTAAAATCAGAATAAGAGTGATATGTTTTGTGAACAAGAGTGAAGTAAAATCAGAATAAGAGTGATGTGTTTTGAGAACAAGAGTGAAGTAAAATCAAAATAAGAGTGATGTGTTTTGTTAACAAGATTGAAGTCAATTCAGAATAAGAGTGATGTGTTTTGTGAACAAGAGTGATGTAAAATCAGAATAATAGTGACGTGTTTTGTAAACAACAGTGAAGTAAAATCATGCTAAGAGCGATGTGTTTTGTAATCAACAGTGAAGTAAAATCATAATAAGAGTGATGTGTTTTGTAAACAAGAGTGAAGTAAAATCAGAATAAGAGTGATGTGTTTTGTGAACAAGAGTGAAGTAAAATCAGAATAAGAGTGATGTGTTTTGTGAACAAGAGTGAAGTAAATTCAGAATAAGAGTGATGTGTTTTGTGAACAAGATTGAAGTCAAATCAGAATAAGAGTGATGTGTTTTGTGAACAAGAGTGATGTAAAATCAGAATAATAGTGACGTGTTTTGTAAACAACAGTGAAGTAAAATCTTGGTAAGAGTGATGTTGTTGTAATCAACGGTGAAGTAAAATAATAATAAGAGTGATGTGTTTTGTAAACAACAGTGAAGTAAAATCAAAAAAAGAGTGATGTGTTTTGTGAACAAGAGTGAAGTAAATTCAGAATAAGAGTGATGTGTTTTGTTAACAAGAGTGAAGTAAATTCAGAATAAGGGTGATGTGTTTTGTGAACAAGATTGAAATAAAATCAGAATAAGAGTGATGTGTTTTGTGAACAAGAGTGATGTAAAATCAGAATAATAGTGACGTGTTTTGTAAACAACAGTGAAGTAAAATCATGCTAAGAGTGATGTGTTTGGTAATCAACAGTGAAGTAAAATCATAATAAGAGTGATGTGTTTTGTAAACAAGAGTGAAGTAAAATCAAAACAAGAGTGATGTGTTTTATAAAAGAATAAGAATGATGTGTTTTGTAAACAAGAGTGAAGTAAAATCAGAATAAGAGTGATGTGTTTTGTAAACAAGAGCGAAGTAAAATCAGAATAACAGTGATGTGTTTTGTAAATAAGAGTGAAGTAAAATCAAAATAAGAGTGATGTGTTTTGTAAACAAGAGTGAAGTAAAATCAGAATAAGAGTGATATGGTTTGTGAACAAGAGTGAAGTAAAATCAGAATAAGAGTGATGTGTTTTGAGAACAATAGTGAAGTAAAATCAGAATAAGAGTGATGTGTTTTGGTAACAAGATTGAAGTCAAATCAAAATAAGAGTGATGTGTTTTGTGAACAAGAGTGATGTAAAATCAGAATAATAGTGACGTGTTTTGTAAACAACAGTGAAGTAAAATCATGCTAAGAGTGATGTGTTTTGTAATCAACGGTGAAGTAAAATCATAATAAGATTGATGTGTTTTGTAAACAAGAGTGAAGTAAAATCAAAATAAGAGTGATGTGTTTTGTAAACAAGAGTGAAGTAAAATCAAAATAAGAGTGATGTGTTTTGTAAACAAGAGTGAAATAAAATCAGAATAATAGTGATGTGTTTTGTAAACAAGAGTGAAGTAAAATCAAAGTAAGAGTGATGTGTTTTGTGAACAAGATTGAAATAAAATCAGAATAAGAGTGATGTGCTTTGTGAACAAGAGTGATGTAAAATCAGAATAATAGTGACGTGTTTTGTAAACAACAGTAAAGTAAAATCATGCTAAGAGCGATGTGTTTTGTAATCAACAGTGAAGTAAAATCATAATAAGAGTGATGTGTTTTGTAAATAAGAGTGAAGTAAAATCAAAATAAGAGTGATGTGTTTTGTAAACTAGAGTGAAGTAAAATCAGAATAAGAGTGATATGTTTTGTGAACAAGAGTGAAGTAAAATCAGAATAAGAGTGATGTGTTTTGAGAACAAGAGTGAAGTAAAATCAAAATAAGAGTGATGTGTTTTGTTAACAAGATTGAAGTCAATTCAGAATAAGAGTGATGTGTTTTGTGAACAAGAGTGATGTAAAATCAGAATAATAGTGACGTGTTTTGTAAACAACAGTGAAGTAAAATCATGCTAAGAGCGATGTGTTTTGTAATCAACAGTGAAGTAAAATCATAATAAGAGTGATGTGTTTTGTAAACAAGAGTGAAGTAAAATCAAAATAAGAGTGATGTGTTTTGTAAACAAGAGTGAAGTAAAATCAGAATAAGAGTGATATGTTTTGTGAACAAGAGTGAAGTAAAATCAGAATAAGAGTGATGTGTTTTGTGAACAAGAGTGAAGTAAAATCAGAATAAGAGTGATGTGTTTTGTGAACAAGAGTGAAGTAAATTCAGAATAAGAGTGATGTGTTTTGTGAACAAGAGTGATGTAAAATCAGAATAATAGTGACGTGTTTTGTAAACAACAGTGAAGTAAAATCATGCTAAGAGCGATGTGTTTTGTAATCAACAGTGAAGTAAAATCATAATAAGAGTGATGTGTTTTGTAAACAAGAGTGAAGTAAAATCAGAATAAGAGTGATGTGTTTTGTGAACAAGAGTGAAGTAAATTCAGAATAAGAGTGATGTGTTTTGTTAACAAGAGTGAAGTAAATTCAGAATAAGGGTGATGTGTTTTGTGAACAAGATTGAAATAAAATCAGAATAAGAGTGATGTGTTTTGTGAACAAGAGTGATGTAAAATCAGAATATTAGTGACGTGTTTTGTAAACAACATGAAGTAAAATCATGCTAAGAGCTGATGTGTTTTGGTATCAACAGTGAAGTAAAATCATAATAAGAGTGATGTGTTTTGTAAACAAGAGTGAAGTAAAAATCAAAATAAGAGTGATGTGTTTTGTAACAAGAAGTGAAGTAAAATCAGAATAAGAGTGATATGTTTTGTGAACAAGAGTGAAGTAAAATCAGAATAAGAGTGATGTGTTTTGTGAACAAGAGTGAAGTAAAATCAGAATAAGAGTGATGTGTTTTGTGAACAAGAGTGAAGTAAATTCAGAATAAGAGTGATGTGTTTTGTGAACAAGAGTGATGTAAAATCAGAATAATAGTGACGTGTTTTGTAAACAACAGTGAAGTAAAATCATGCTAAGAGCGATGTGTTTTGTAATCAACAGTGAAGTAAAATCATAATAAGAGTGATGTGTTTTGTAAACAAGAGTGAAGTAAAATCAAAATAAGAGTGATGTGTTTTGTAAACAAGAGTGAAGTAAAATCAGAATAAGAGTGATATGTTTTGTGAACAAGAGTGAAGTAAAATCAGAATAAGAGTGATGTGTTTTGAGAACAAGAGTGAAGTAAAATCAGAATAAGAGTGATGTGTTTTGTTAACAAGATTGAAGTCAATTCAGAATAAGAGTGATGTGTTTTGTGAACAAGAGTGATGTAAAATCAGAATAATAGTGACGTGTTTTGTAAACAACAGTGAAGTAAAATCATGCTAAGAGTGATGTGTTTTGTAATCAACGGTGAAGTAAAATCATAATAAGATTGATGTGTTTTGTAAATAAGAGTGAAGTAAAATCAAAATAAGAGTGATGTGTTTTGTAAACAAGAGAGAAATAAAATCAGAATAATAGTGATGTGTTTTGTAAACAAGAGTGAAGTAAAATCAGAGTAAGAGTGATGTGTTTTGTGAACAAGATTGAAATAAAATCAGAATAAGAGTGATGTGTTTTGTGAACAAGAGTGATGTAAAATCAGAATAATAGTGACGTGTTTTGTAAACAACAGTGAAGTAAAATCATGCTAAGAGCGATGTGTTTTGTAATCAACAGTGAAGTAAAATCATAATAAGAGTGATGTATTTTGTAAACAAGAGTGAAGTAAAATCAAAATAAGAGTGATGTGTTTTGTAAACAAGAGTGAAGTAAATCAGAATAAGAGTGATATGTTTTGTGAACAAGAGTGAAGTAAATCAGAATAAGAGTGATGTGTTTTGTGAACAAGAGTGAAGTAAAATCAGAATAAGAGTGATGTGTTTTGTGAACAAGAGTGAAGTAAATTCAGAATAAGAGTGATGTGTTTTGTGAACAAGAGTGATGTAAAATCAGAATAATAGTGACGTGTTTTGTAAACAACAGTGAAGTAAAATCATGCTAAGAGCGATGTGTTTTGTAATCAACAGTGAAGTAAAATCATAATAAGAGTGATGTGTTTTGTAAACAAGAGTGAAGTAAAATCAGAATAAGAGTGATGTGTTTTGTAAACAAGAGTGAAGTAAAATCAGAATAAGAGTGATATGTTTTGTGAACAAGAGTGAAGTAAAATCAGAATAAGAGTGATGTGTTTTGAGAACAAGAGTGAAGTAAAATCAGAATAAGAGTGATGTGTTTTGTTAACAAGATTGAAGTCAATTCAGAATAAGAGTGATGTGTTTTGTGAACAAGAGTGATGTAAAATCAGAATAATAGTGACGTGTTTTGTAAACAACAGTGAAGTAAAATCATGCTAAGAGTGATGTGTTTTGTAATCAACAGTGAAGTAAAATCATAATAAGATTGATGTGTTTTGTAAATAAGAGTGAAGTAAAATCAAAATAAGAGTGATGTGTTTTGTAAACAAGAGAGAAATAAAATCAGAATAATAGTGATGTGTTTTGTAAACAAGAGTGAAGTAAAATCAGAGTAAGAGTGATGTGTTTTGTGAACAAGATTGAAATAAAATCAGAATAAGAGTGAAGTGTTTTGTGAACGAGAGTGATGTAAAATCAGAATAATAGTGACGTGTTTTGTAAACAACAGTGAAGTAAAATCATACTAAGAGCGATGTGTTTTGTAATCAACAGTGAAGTAAAATCATAATAAGAGTGATGTGTTTTGTAAACAAGAGTGAAGTAAAATCAAAATAAGAGTGATGTGTTTTGTAAACAAGAGTGAAGTAAAATCAGAATAAGAGTGATATGTTTTGTGAACAAGAGTGAAGTAAAATCAGAGTAAGAGTGATATGTTTTGTGAACAAGAGTGAAGTAAAATCAGAATAAGAGTGATGTGTTTTGAAAACAAGAGTGAAGTAAAATCAGAATAAGAGTGATGTGTTTTGTTAACAAGATTGAAGTCAATTCAGAATAAGAGTGATGTGTTTTGTGAACAAGAGTGATGTAAAATCAGAATAATAGTGACGTGTTTTGTAAACAACAGTGAAGTAAAATCATGCTAAGAGTGATGTGTTTTGTAATCAACGGTGAAGTAAAATCATAATAAGATTGATGTGTTTTGTAAATAAGAGTGAAGTAAAATCAAAATAAGAGTGATGTGTTTTGTAAACAAGAGAGAAATAAAATCAGAATAATAGTGATGTGTTTTGTAAACAAGAGTGAAGTAAAATCAGAGTAAGAGTGATGTGTTTTGTGAACAAGATTGAAATAAAATCAGAATAAGAGTGATGTGTTTTGTGAACAAGAGTGATGTAAAATCAGAATAATAGTGACGTGTTTTGTAAACAACAGTGAAGTAAAATCATGCTAAGAGCGATGTGTTTTGTAATCAACAGTGAAGTAAAATCATAATAAGAGTGATGTATTTTGTAAACAAGAGTGAAGTAAAATCAAAATAAGAGTGATGTGTTTTGTAAACAAGAGTGAAGTAAAATCAGAATAAGAGTGATATGTTTTGTGAACAAGAGTGAAGTAAAATCAGAATAAGAGTGATGTGTTTTGTGAACAAGAGTGAAGTAAAATCAGAATAAGAGTGATGTGTTTTGTGAACAAGAGTGAAGTAAATTCAGAATAAGAGTGATGTGTTTTGTGAACAAGAGTGATGTAAAATCAGAATAATAGTGACGTGTTTTGTAAACAACAGTGAAGTAAAATCATGCTAAGAGCGATGTGTTTTGTAATCAACAGTGAAGTAAAATCATAATAAGAGTGATGTGTTTTGTAAACAAGAGTGAAGTAAAATCAGAATAAGAGTGATGTGTTTTGTAAACAAGAGTGAAGTAAAATCAGAATAAGAGTGATATGTTTTGTGAACAAGAGTGAAGTAAAATCAGAATAAGAGTGATGTGTTTTGAGAACAAGAGTGAAGTAAAATCAGAATAAGAGTGATGTGTTTTGTTAACAAGATTGAAGTCAATTCAGAATAAGAGTGATGTGTTTTGTGAACAAGAGTGATGTAAAATCAGAATAATAGTGACGTGTTTTGTAAACAACAGTGAAGTAAAATCATGCTAAGAGTGATGTGTTTTGTAATCAACGGTGAAGTAAAATCATAATAAGATTGATGTGTTTTGTAAATAAGAGTGAAGTAAAATCAAAATAAGAGTGATGTGTTTTGTAAACAAGAGAGAAATAAAATCAGAATAATAGTGATGTGTTTTGTAAACAAGAGTGAAGTAAAATCAGAGTAAGAGTGATGTGTTTTGTGAACAAGATTGAAATAAAATCAGAATAAGAGTGAAGTGTTTTGTGAACGAGAGTGATGTAAAATCAGAATAATAGTGACGTGTTTTGTAAACAACAGTGAAGTAAAATCATGCTAAGAGCGATGTGTTTTGTAATCAACAGTGAAGTAAAATCATAATAAGAGTGATGTGTTTTGTAAACAAGAGTGAAGTAAAATCAAAATAAGAGTGATGTGTTTTGTAAACAAGAGTGAAGTAAAATCAGAATAAGAGTGATATGTTTTGTGAACAAGAGTGAAGTAAAATCAGAATAAGAGTGATGTGTTTTGTGAACAAGAGTGAAGTAAAATCAGAATAAGAGTGATGTGTTTTGTGAACAAGAGTGAAGTAAATTCAGAATAAGAGTGATGTGTTTTGTGAACAAGATTGAAGTCAAATCAGAATAAGAGTGATGTGTTTTGTGAACAAGAGTGATGTAAAATCAGAATAATAGTGACGTGTTTTGTAAACAACAGTGAAGTAAAATCATGGTAAGAGTGATGTGTTTTGTAATCAACGGTGAAGTAAAATAATAATAAGAGTGATGTGTTTTGTACACAAGAGTGAAGTAAAATCAAAATAAGAGTGATGTGTTTTGTGAACAAGAGTGAAGTAAAATCAGAATAAGAGTGATGTGTTTTGTGAACAAGAGTGAAGTAAATTCAGAATAAGAGTGATGTGTTTTGTGAACAAGAGTGATGTAAAATCAGAATAATAGTGACGTGTTTTGTAAACAACAGTGAAGTAAAATCATGCTAAGAGCGATGTGTTTTGTAATCAACAGTGAAGTAAAATCATAATAAGAGTGATGTGTTTTGTAAACAAGAGTGAAGTAAAATCAGAATAAGAGTGATGTGTTTTGTAAACAAGAGTGAAGTAAAATCAGAATAAGAGTTATATGTTTTGTGAACAAGAGTGAAGTAAAATCAGAATAAGAGTGATGTGTTTTGAGAACAAGAGTGAAGTAAAATCAGAATAAGAGTGATGTGTTTTGTTAACAAGATTGAAGTCAATTCAAATAAGAGTGATGTGTTTTGTGAACAAGAGTGATGTAAAATCAGAATAATAGTGACGTGTTTTGTAAACAACAGTGAAGTAAAATCATGCTAAGAGTGATGTGTTTTGTAATCAACAGGTGAAGTAAAATCATAATAAGATTGATGTGTTTTGTAAATAAGAGTGAAGTAAAATCAAAATAAGAGTGATGTGTTTTGTAAACAAGAGAGAAATAAAATCAGAATAATAGTGATGTGTTTTGTAAACAAGAGTGAAGTAAAATCAGAGTAAGAGTGATGTGTTTTGTGAACAAGATTGAAATAAAATCAGAATAAGAGTGATAGTGTTTTGTGAACGAGAGTGATGTAAAATCAGAATAATAGTGACGTGTTTTGTAAACAACAGTGAAGTAAAATCATACTAAGAGCGATGTGTTTTGTAATCAACAGTGAAGTAAAATCATAATAAGAGTGATGTGTTTTGTAAACAAGAGTGAAGTAAAATCAAAATAAGAGTGATGTGTTTTGTAAACAAGAGTGAAGTAAAATCAGAATAAGAGTGATATGTTTTGTGAACAAGAGTGAAGTAAAATCAGAGTAAGAGTGATATGTTTTGTGAACAAGAGTGAAGTAAAATCAGAATAAGAGTGATGTGTTTTGAAAACAAGAGTGAAGTAAAATCAGAATAAGAGTGATGTGTTTTGTTAACAAGATTGAAGTCAATTCAGAATAAGAGTGATGTGTTTTGTGAACAAGAGTGATGTAAAATCAGAATAATAGTGACGTGTTTTGTAAACAACAGTGAAGTAAAATCATGCTAAGAGTGATGTGTTTTGTAATCAACGGTGAAGTAAAATCATAATAAGATTGATGTGTTTTGTAAATAAGAGTGAAGTAAAATCAAAATAAGAGTGATGTGTTTTGTAAACAAGAGAGAAATAAAATCAGAATAATAGTGATGTGTTTTGTAAACAAGAGTGAAGTAAAATCAGAGTAAGAGTGATGTGTTTTGTGAACAAGATTGAAATAAAATCAGAATAAGAGTGATGTGTTTTGTGAACAAGAGTGATGTAAAATCAGAATAATAGTGACGTGTTTTGTAAACAACAGTGAAGTAAAATCATGCTAAGAGCGATGTGTTTTGTAATCAACAGTGAAGTAAAATTATAATAAGAGTGATGTATTTTGTAAACAAGAGTGAAGTAAAATCAAAATAAGAGTGATGTGTTTTGTAAACAAGAGTGAAGTAAAATCAGAATAAGAGTGATATGTTTTGTGAACAAGAGTGAAGTAAAATCAGAATAAGAGTGATGTGTTTTGTGAACAAGAGTGAAGTAAAATCAGAATAAGAGTGATGTGTTTTGTGAACAAGAGTGAAGTAAATTCAGAATAAGAGTGATGTGTTTTGTGAACAAGAGTGATGTAAAATCAGAATAATAGTGACGTGTTTTGTAAACAACAGTGAAGTAAAATCATGCTAAGAGCGATGTGTTTTGTAATCAACAGTGAAGTAAAATCATAATAAGAGTGATGTGTTTTGTAAACAAGAGTGAAGTAAAATCAGAATAAGAGTGATGTGTTTTGTAAACAAGAGTGAAGTAAAATCAGAATAAGAGTGATATGTTTTGTGAACAAGAGTGAAGTAAAATCAGAATAAGAGTGATGTGTTTTGAGAACAAGAGTGAAGTAAAATCAGAATAAGAGTGATGTGTTTTGTTAACAAGATTGAAGTCAATTCAGAATAAGAGTGATGTGTTTTGTGAACAAGAGTGATGTAAAATCAGAATAATAGTGACGTGTTTTGTAAACAACAGTGAAGTAAAATCATGCTAAGAGTGATGTGTTTTGTAATCAACGGTGAAGTAAAATCATAATAAGATTGATGTGTTTTGTAAATAAGAGTGAAGTAAAATCAAAATAAGAGTGATGTGTTTTGTAAACAAGAGAGAAATAAAATCAGAATAATAGTGATGTGTTTTGTAAACAAGAGTGAAGTAAAATCAGAGTAAGAGTGATGTGTTTTGTGAACAAGATTGAAATAAAATCAGAATAAGAGTGAAGTGTTTTGTGAACGAAGAGTGATGTAAAATCAGAATAATAGTGACGTGTTTTGTAAACAACAGTGAAGTAAAATCATACTAAGAGCGATGTGTTTTGTAATCAACAGTGAAGTAAAATCATAATAAGAGTGATGTGTTTTGTAAACAAGAGTGAAGTAAAATCAAAATAAGAGTGATGTGTTTTGTAAACAAGAGTGAAGTAAAATCAGAATAAGAGTGATATGTTTTGTGAACAAGAGTGAAGTAAAATCAGAATAAGAGTGATGTGTTTTGTGAACAAGAGTGAAGTAAAATCAGAATAAGAGTGATGTGTTTTGTGAACAAGAGTGAAGTAAATTCAGAATAAGAGTGATGTGTTTTGTGAACAAGATTGAAGTCAAATCAGAATAAGAGTGATGTGTTTTGTGAACAAGAGTGATGTAAAATCAGAATAATAGTGACGTGTTTTGTAAACAACAGTGAAGTAAAATCATGGTAAGAGTGAAGTGTTTTGTAATCAACGGTGAAGTAAAATAATAATAAGAGTGATGTGTTTTGTACACAAGAGTGAAGTAAAATCAAAATAAGAGTGATGTGTTTTGTGAACAAGAGTGAAGTAAATTCAGAATAAGAGTGATGTGTTTTGTTAACAAGAGTGAAGTAAATTCAGAATAAGGGTGATGTGTTTTGTGAACAAGATTGAAATAAAATCAGAATAAGAGTGATGTGTTTTGTGAACAATAGTGATGTAAAATCAGAATAATAGTGACGTGTTTTGTAAACAACAGTAAAGTAAAATCATGCTAAGAATGATGTGTTTGGTAATCAACAGTGAAGTAAAATCATAATAAGAGTGATGTGTTTTGTAAACAAGAGTGAAGTAAAATCAAAACAAGAGTGATGTGTTTTGTAAAAGAATAAGAATGATGTGTTTTGTAAACAAGAGTGAAGTAAAATCAGAATAAGAGTGATGTGTTTTGTAAACAAGAGCGAAGTAAAATCAGAATAAGAGTGATGTGTTTTGTAAACAAGAGTGAAGTAAAATCAAAATAAGAGTGATGTGTTTTGTAAACAAGAGTGAAGTAAAAGCAGAATAAGAGTGATATGTTTTGTGAGCAAGAGTGAAGTAAAATCAGAATAAGAGTATTGTGTTTTGAGAACAAGAGTGAAGTAAAATCAGAATAAGAGTGATGTGTTTTGTTAACAAGATTGAAGTCAAATCAGAATAAGAGTGATGTGTTTTGTGAACAAGAGTGATGTAAAATCAGAATAATAGTGACGTGTTTTGTAAACAACAGTGAAGTAAAATCATGCTAAGAGTGATGTGTTTTGTAATCAACGGTGAAGTAAAATCATAATAAGATTGATGTGTTTTGTAAAGAAGAGTGAAGTAAAATCAAAATAAGAGTGATGTGTTTTGTAAACAAGAGTGAAATAAAATCAGAATAATAGTGATGTGTTTTGTAAACAAGAGTGAAGTAAAATCAGAGTAAGAGTGATGTGTTTTGTGAACAAGATTGAAATAAAATCAGAATAAGAGTGATGTGTTTTGTGACCAAGAGTGATGTAAAATCAGAATAATAGTGACGTGTTTTGTAAACAACAGTGAAGTAAAATCATGCTAAGAGCGATGTGTTTTGTAATCAACAGTGAAGTAAAATCATAATAAGAGTGATGTGTTTTGTAAACAAGAGTGAAGTAAAATCAAAATAAGAGTGATGTGTTTTGTAAACAAGAGTGAAGTAAAATCAGAATAAGAGTTATATGTTTTGTGAACAAGAGTGAAGTAAAATCAGAATAAGAGTGATGTGTTTTGAGAACAAGAGTGAAGTAAAATCAAAATAAGAGTGATGTGTTTTGTTAACAAGATTGAAGTCAATTCAGAATAAGAGTGATGTGTTTTGTGAACAAGAGTGATGTAAAATCAGAATAATAGTGACGTGTTTTGTAAACAACAGTGAAGTAAAATCATGCTAAGAGTGATGTGTTTTGTAATCAACGGTGAAGTAAAATCATAATAAGATTGATGTGTTTTGTAAATAAGAGTGAAGTAAAATCAAAATAAGAGTGATGTGTTTTGTAAACAAGAGAGAAATAAAATCAGAATAATAGTGATGTGTTTTGTAAACAAGAGTGAAGTAAAATCAGAGTAAGAGTGATGTGTTTTGTGAACAAGATTGAAATAAAATCAGAATAAGAGTGAGTGTTTTGTGAACGAGAGTGATGTAAAATCAGAATAATAGTGACGTGTTTTGTAAACAACAGTGAAGTAAAATCATACTAAGAGCGATGTGTTTTGTAATCAACAGTGAAGTAAAATCATAATAAGAGTGATGTGTTTTGTAAACAAGAGTGAAGTAAAATCAAAATAAGAGTGATGTGTTTTGTAAACAAGAGTGAAGTAAAATATCAGAATAAGAGTGATATGTTTTGTGAACAAGAGTGAAGTAAAATCAGAATAAGAGTGATGTGTTTTGTGAACAAGAGTGAAGTAAAATCAGAATAAGAGTGATGTGTTTTGTGAACAAGAGTGAAGTAAATTCAGAATAAGAGTGATGTGTTTTGTGAACAAGATTGAAGTCAAATCAGAATAAGAGTGATGTGTTTTGTGAACAAGAGTGATGTAAAATCAGAATAATAGTGACGTGTTTTGTAAACAACAGTGAAGTAAAATCATGGTAAGAGTGAAGTGTTTTGTAATCAACGGTGAAGTAAAATAATAATAAGAGTGATGTGTTTTGTACACAAGAGTGAAGTAAAATCAAAATAAGAGTGATGTGTTTTGTGAACAAGAGTGAAGTAAATTCAGAATAAGAGTGATGTGTTTTGTTAACAAGAGTGAAGTAAATTCAGAATAAGGGTGATGTGTTTTGTGAACAAGATTGAAATAAAATCAGAATAAGAGTGATGTGTTTTGTGAACAATAGTGATGTAAAATCAGAATAATAGTGACGTGTTTTGTAAACAACAGTAAAGTAAAATCATGCTAAGAATGATGTGTTTGGTAATCAACAGTGAAGTAAAATCATAATAAGAGTGATGTGTTTTGTAAACAAGAGTGAAGTAAAATCAAAACAAGAGTGATGTGTTTTGTAAAAGAATAAGAATGATGTGTTTTGTAAACAAGAGTGAAGTAAAATCAGAATAAGAGTGATGTGTTTTGTAAACAAGAGCGAAGTAAAATCAGAATAAGAGTGATGTGTTTTGTAAACAAGAGTGAAGTAAAATCAAAATAAGAGTGATGTGTTTTGTAAACAAGAGTGAAGTAAAAGCAGAATAAGAGTGATATGTTTTGTGAGCAAGAGTGAAGTAAAATCAGAATAAGAGTATTGTGTTTTGAGAACAAGAGTGAAGTAAAATCAGAATAAGAGTGATGTGTTTTGTTAACAAGATTGAAGTCAAATCAGAATAAGAGTGATGTGTTTTGTGAACAAGAGTGATGTAAAATCAGAATAATAGTGACGTGTTTTGTAAACAACAGTGAAGTAAAATCATGCTAAGAGTGATGTGTTTTGTAATCAACGGTGAAGTAAAATCATAATAAGATTGATGTGTTTTGTAAAGAAGAGTGAAGTAAAATCAAAATAAGAGTGATGTGTTTTGTAAACAAGAGTGAAATAAAATCAGAATAATAGTGATGTGTTTTGTAAACAAGAGTGAAGTAAAATCAGAGTAAGAGTGATGTGTTTTGTGAACAAGATTGAAATAAAATCAGAATAAGAGTGATGTGTTTTGTGACCAAGAGTGATGTAAAATCAGAATAATAGTGACGTGTTTTGTAAACAACAGTGAAGTAAAATCATGCTAAGAGCGATGTGTTTTGTAATCAACAGTGAAGTAAAATCATAATAAGAGTGATGTGTTTTGTAAACAAGAGTGAAGTAAAATCAAAATAAGAGTGATGTGTTTTGTAAACAAGAGTGAAGTAAAATCAGAATAAGAGTTATATGTTTTGTGAACAAGAGTGAAGTAAAATCAGAATAAGAGTGATGTGTTTTGAGAACAAGAGTGAAGTAAAATCAAAATAAGAGTGATGTGTTTTGTTAACAAGATTGAAGTCAATTCAGAATAAGAGTGATGTGTTTTGTGAACAAGAGTGATGTAAAATCAGAATAATAGTGACGTGTTTTGTAAATAACAGTGAAGTAAAATCATGCTAAGAGTGATGTGTTTTGTAATCAACGGTGAAGTAAAATCATAATAAGATTGATGTGTTTTGTAAATAAGAGTGAAGTAAAATCAAAATAAGAGTGATGTGTTTTGTAAACAAGAGTGAAGTAAAATCAGAATAAGAGTGATATGTTTTGTGAACAAGAGTGAAGTAAAATCAGAATAAGAGTGATGTGTTTTGAGAACAAGAGTGAAGTAAAATCAGAATAAGAGTGATGTGTTTTGTGAACAAGAGTGATGTAAAATCAGAATAATAGTGACGTGTTTTGTAAACAACAGTGAAGTAAATCATGCTAAGAGCGATGTGTTTTGTAATCAACAGTGAAGTAAAATCATAATAAGAGTGATGTGTTTTGTAAACAAGAGTGAAGTAAAATCAAAATAAGAGTGATGTGTTTTGTAAACAAGAGTGAAGTAAAATAAGAATAAGAGTGATATGTTTTGTGAACAAGAGTGAAGTAAAATCAGAATAAGAGTGATGTGTTTTGTGAACAAGAATGAAGTAAAATCAGAATAAGAGTGATGTGTTTTGTGAACAAGAGTGAAGTAAATTCAGAATAAGAGTGATGTGTTTTGTGAACAAGATTGAAGTCAAATCAGAATAAGAGTGATGTGTTTTGTGAACAAGAGTGATGTAAAATCAGAATAATAGTGACGTGTTTTGTAAACAACAGTGAAGTAAAATCATGGTACGAGTGATGTGTTTTGTAATCAACGGTGAAGTAAAATAATAATAAGAGTGATGTGTTTTGTAAACAAGAGTGAAGTAAAATCAAAATAAGCGTGATGTGTTTTGTGAACAAGAGTGAAGTAAATTCAGAATAAGAGTGATGTGTTTTGTTAACAAGAGTGAAGTAAATTCAGAATAAGGGTGATGTGTTTTGTGAACAAGATTGAAATAAAATCAGAATAAGAGTGATGTGTTTTGTGAACAAGAGTGATGTAAAATCAGAATAATAGTGACGTGTTTTGTAAACAACAGTGAAGTAAAATCATGCTAAGAGTGATGTGTTTTGTAATCAACAGTGAAGTAAAATCAAAATAAGAGTGATGTGTTTTGTAAACAAGAGTGAAGTAAAATCAAAACAAGAGTGATGTGTTTTGTAAAAGAATAAGAATGATGTGTTTTGTAAACAAGAGTGAAGTAAAATCAGAATAAGAGTGATGTGTTTTGTAAACAAGAGCGAAGTAAAATCAGAATAAGAGTGATGTGTTTTGTAAACAAGAGTGAAGTAAAATCAAAATAAGAGTGATGTGTTTTGTAAACAAGAGTGAAGTAAAATCAGAATAAGAGTGATATGTTTTGTGAACAAGAGTGAAGTAAAATCAGAATAAGAGTGATGTGTTTTGTGAACAAGAGTGAAGTAAAATCAGAATAAGAGTGATGTGTTTTGTTAACAAGATTGAAGTCAAATCAGAATAAGAGTGATGTGTTTTGTGAACAAGAGTGATGTAAAATCAGAATAATAGTGACGTGTTTTGTAAACAACAGTGAAGTAAAATCATGCTAAGAGTGATGTGTTTTGTAATCAACGGTGAAGTAAAATCATAATAAGATTGATGTGTTTTGTAAACAAGAGTGAAGTAAAATCAAATAAGAGTGATGTGTTTTGTAAACAAGAGTGAAATAAAATCAGAATAATACTGATGTGTTTTGTAAAGAAGAGTGAAGTAAAATCAGAGTAAGAGTGATATGTTTTGTGAACAAGAGTGAAGTAAATTCAGAATAAGAGTGATGTGTTTTGTGAACAAGAGTGATGTAAAATCAGAATAATAGTGACGTGTTTTGTAAACAACAGTGAAGTAAAATCATGCTAAGAGCGATGTGTTTTGTAATCAACAGTGAAGTAAAATCATAATAAGAGTGATGTGTTTTGTAAACAAGAGTGAAGTAAAATCAAAATAAGTGTGATGTGTTTTGTAAACAAGAGTGAAGTAAAATCAGAATAAGAGTGATATGTTTTGTGAACAAGAGTGAAGTAAAATCAGAATAAGAGTGATGTGTTTTGAGAACAAGAGTGAAGTAAAATCAGAATAAGAGTGATGTGTTTGTTAACAAGATTGAAGTCAATTCAGAATAAGAGTGATGTGTTTTGTGAACAAGAGTGATGTAAAATCAGAATAATAGTGACGTGTTTTGTAAACAACAGTGAAGTAAAATCATGCTAAGAGTGATGTGTTTTGTAATCAACGGTGAAGTAAAATCATAATAAGATTGATGTGTTTTGTAAATAAGAGTGAAGTAAAATCAAAATAAGAGTGATGTGTTTTGTAAATAAGAGAGAATAAATCAGAATAATAGTGATGTGTTTTGTAAACAAGAGTGAAGTAAAATCAGAGTAAGAGTGATGTGTTTTGTGAACAAGATTGAATAAAATCAGAATAAGAGTGATGTGTTTTGTGAACAAGAGTGATGTAAAATCAGAATAATAGTGACGTGTTTTGTAAACAACAGTGAAGTAAAATCATGCTAAGAGCGATGTGTTTTGTAATCAACAGTGAAGTAAAATCATAATAAGAGTGATGTGTTTTGTAAACAAGAGTGAAGTAAAATCAAAATAAGAGTGATGTGTTTTGTAAACAAGAGTGAAGTAAAATCAGAATAAGAGTGATATGTTTTGTGAACAAGAGTGAAGTAAAATCAGAATAAGGGTGATGTGTTTTGAGAACAAGAGTGAAGTAAAATCAGAATAAGAGTGATGTGTTTTGTTAACAAGATTGAAGTCAATTCAGAATAAGAGTGATGTGTTTTGTGAACAAGAGTGATGTAAAATCAGAATAATAGTGACGTGTTTTGTAAACAACAGTGAAGTAAAATCATGCTAAGAGTGATGTGTTTTGTAATCAACGGTGAAGTAAAATCATAATAAGATTGATGTGTTTTGTAAATAAGAGTGAAGTAAAATCAGAATAAGAGTGATGTGTTTTGTAAACAAGAGAGAATAAAATCAGAATAATAGTGATGTGTTTTGTGAACAAGAGTGAAGTAAAATCAGAATAAGAGTGATGTGTTTTGTGAACAAGATTGAAATAAAATCAGAATAAGAGTGATGTGTTTTGTGAACAAGAGTGATGTAAAATCAGAATAATAGTGACGTGTTTTGTAAACAACAGTGAAGTAAAATCATGCTAAGAGTGATGTGTTTTGTAATCAACGGTGAAGTAAAATCATAATAAGAGTGATGTGTTTTGTAAATAAGAGTGAAGTAAAATCAAAATAAGAGTGATGTGTTTTGTAAACAAGAGTGAAATAAAATCAGAATAATAGTGATGTGTTTTGTAAACAAGAGTGAAGTAAAATCAGAGTAAGAGTGATGTGTTTTGTGAACAAGATTGAAATAAAATCAGAATAAGAGTGATGTGTTTTGTGAACAAGAGTGATGTAAAATCAGAATAATAGTGACGTGTTTTGTAAACAACAGTAAAGTAAAATCATGCTAAGAGCGATGTGTTTTGTAATCAACAGTGAAGTAAAATCATAATAAGAGTGATGTGTTTTGTAAACAAGAGTGAAGTAAAATCAAAATAGAGTGATGTGTTTTGTAAACAAGAGTGAAGTTAAATCAGAATAAGAGTGATATGTTTTGTGAACAAGAGTAAGTAAAATCAGAATAAGAGTGATGTGTTTTGAGAACAAGTGAAGTAAAATCAAAATAAGGGTGATGTGTTTTTGTTAACAAGATTAAGAGTCAATTCATCAGAATAAGAGTGATGTGTTTTGTGAACAAGAGTGATGTAAATCAGAATAATAGTGACGTGTTTTGTAAACAACAGTGAAGTAAAATCATGCTAAGAGTGATGTGTTTTGTAATCACGGTGAAGTAAAATCATAATAAGATTGATGTGTTTTGTAAATAAGAGTGAAGTAAAATCAAAATAAGAGTGATGTGTTTTGTAAACAAGAGAGAAATAAAATCAGAATAAGAGTGATGTGTTTTTGTGAACAGAGTGATGTAAAATCAGAATAATAGTGACGTGTTTTGTAAACAACAGTGAAGTAAAATCATGCTAAGAGCGATGTGTTTTGTAAACAAGAGTGAAGTTAATCAGAATAAGAGTGATATTTTTGTGAACAAGAGTTAAGTAAATCAGAATAAGAGTGATGTGTTTTGAGAACAAGAGTGAAGTAAAATCAAAATAAGAGTGATGTATTTTGTTAACAAGATTGAAGTCAATTCAGAATAAGAGTGATGTGTTTGTGTGAACAAGAGTGATGTAAAATCAGAATAATAGTGACGTGTTTTGTAAACAACAGTGAAGTAAAATCATGCTAAGAGTGATGTTTTTTAATCAACGGTGAAGTAAAATCATAATAAGATTGATGTGTTTTGTAAACAAGAGTGAAGTAAAATCAAAATAAGAGTGATGTGTTTTGTAAACAAGAGTGAAATAAAATCAGAATAATAGTGATGTTTTTTGTAAACAAGAGTGAAGTAAAATCAGAGTAAGAGTGATATGTTTTGTGAACAAGAGTGAAGTAAATTCAGAATAAGAGTGATGTGTTTTTGTGAACAAGAGTGATGTAAAATCAGAATAATAGTGACGTGTTTTGTAAACAACAGTGAAGTAAAATCATGCTAAGAGCGATGTGTTTTGTAATCAACGTGAAGTAAAATCATAATAAGAGTGATGTGTTTTGTAAACAAAAGAGTGAAGTAAAATCAAAATAAGTGTGATGTGTTTTGTAAACAAGAGTGAAGTAAAATCAGAATAAGAGTGATATGTTTTGTGAACAAGAGTGAAGTAAAATCAGAATAAGAGTGATGTGTTTTGAGAACAAGAGTGAAGTAAACAGAATAAGAAGTGATGTGTTTTGTTAACAAGATTGAAGTCAATTCAGAATAAGAGTGATGTGTTTTGTGAACAAGAGTGATGTAAAATCAGAATAATAGTGACGTGTTTTGTAAACAACAGTGAAGTAAATCATGCTAAGAAGATGTGTTTTGTAATCAACGGTGAAGTAAAATCATAATAAGATTGATGTGTTTTGTAAATAAGAGTGAAGTAAAATCAAAATAAGAGTGATGTGTTTTGTAAATACAGAGAGAAATAAAATCAGAATAATAGTGATGTGTTTTGTAAACAAAGTGAAGTAAAATCAGAGTAAGAGTGATGTGTTTTTGTGAACAAGATTGAAATAAAATCAGAATAAGAGTGATGTGTTTTGTGAACAAGAGTGATGTAAAATCAGAATAATAGTGACGTGTTTTTGTACAACAGTGAAGTAAAATCATGCTAAGAGCGATGTGTTTTGTAATCAACAGTGAAGTAAAATCATAATAAGAGTGATGTGTTTTGTAAACAAGAGTGAAGTAAAATCAAAATAAGAGTGATGTGTTTTGTAAACAAGAGTGAAGTAAAATCAGAATAAGAGTGATATGTTTTGTGAACAAGAGTGAAGTAAAATCAGAATAAGAGTGATGTGTTTTGAGAACAAGAGTGAAGTAAAATCAGAATAAGAGTGATGT
>NW_024598994.1:0-14324 GCF_004379255.2 Salvia splendens | reverse complement strand
ATTTCACTACACAATTATAATGCTCATTCGTCGGAACTACTCCCGCTGCTGCTGCGGCATGGAGGAGAAGACAGCCATGCCTTCCTCGAGCAATCCACCATAACTGCAAGCTGAAAGAACCGCAGAATATGTAATCTGATCAGGATGTAAACCACTTTCAAGAAGTTTCTCAAAAAGTTCAATAGATTCGAATAGTTTTCCATTATCAGCCAATCCCAGTATCATAGTATTCCATACTATCAAATCTCTAGAAGCCATTTTCGAGAAAATTTTCAAGGCATACTCAACTAACCCATATTTATTATACATTTGCACAAGTGAACTCACCACTATTGCCTCCGCTTCAAACCCTGTTTTGATCACGAGCGAATGAAGCAGACTACCTTGCTCCACTGGAACAAACACAGCAGCAGAGTGAAGAACAGAGCTGAGTGTGAACTCTGTTGGCCTAATACTTTCCCTCAAAGAATAAACAAAATGATCAAAAGCATTCTCCTCCATATTGTGACTAGCATGGAACGCGATCATAGCATTGTACACAGCTGAATCGAACATATATGACTCCTTAAAAACACGCAACGCGCTTCCCAGTCTGTTGCATTTTGAGAACAGATCAATAGCTGCACTACAAACAACCGCATTCCCATGAAATCCCATCTTAGTAGAAAAACAAACATCTGCTTACCCTTCTCCAAATTCCGCAAGTTGGAACAAGCAGTAAGCACCGCAGAGACCATATATTCGTCTACTTCGAAACCACTACTTCTCATCACCCAGAACTGATGAAAAGCAAAACGCTCATAACCCGATGTACAGCAACCAGAAATCATAGCATTCCATGAAATCACATCCACTCTCTCCATACTCAAAAACACAGCAAGAGTATAATCGACAAGGCCAAGCTTCCCATACATATCAATCAATGAATTCCCCACCACCAAGTTAGAATAACACCCATCTTTCTTCACAATGCGACAGTGCATCTCCTTAGCATGATCCCTACATTTCACACAACACAACAACAATGAAAAAGTGAACTCAGTCGACCCAACCCCACGCTCCCTCATCTCCACAAAAACTTCCCACGCACTATCACGAAACCCACTTGAAACATACCCAGATATGACCGTATTCCAACTCACAGCATCTCGTTCAGGCATTTCGTCGAACACCCTACGCGCCGTCGCCATGTCGGAACATTTCACCAAGACTTTCAAGTATAAGTTCCAAGAAAAGATATTTTTGCTGGACATATCATCAAACACCTTCACAGCATCTTTCGGTGATCCCGACTTGAAATAGAGATCGACACATCGATTGCCCAGGTATACATTTGAGAAATTCAAGCCAATTTTACCAACTGCGCGTGTACTAATTTCAAAGAATTTGAGGGGCTCTTAAGAGAAGAACACTGATCGTTGATGCCAGAGAAAAACGACACCGTGTGATGAAATCTGTGAGCTTTTTGAAGCAAATTGAACATGCAAACGAAGACGACAATCATGAAATTCTGAAGCGGTATAATTCTCAATAAAACGCTTAATCGTTAGTGGGCCTGAACTTATTGGGGCTAAGTAAATAAATTAGCATAATTTACTGGGCTCAAATGCGAGTATCAAAGCCCAAGCAGTTTTGGATTGAGTTATGAATAAGTAAACATAAATTTATAAGGTCAATACATAAACACTTATAAGAATGAACTAACAAATTTTTATATATATTTCTTAATGCGACCAAGCCATAACCCCGACCTAAAAAATTGTCACTTGTGAAGGAAGCATATAATGTGATGGGAAGAATGTTGACCAAGCCTACATGATTATTGCTATATTATGTTATTGATATTTATGATTGATATATATGTCACTTGTCTTTGCAGAATAAAGTAGATACATTGTCCTATAATCCTTTAAGTTTAGAACCTGCGCAACACAGAGGCGTAGCCGACTCCATTCTCGAGGGAAGAAAGATCGGGGCGGCTGGGTTGCGGGCACGGTGGCAGGCACACAATTTCCTTAAAAAAAACAATCGAATTAAATTCATTATTTTTAATAATTTACCAATATATTTTTTGATCTATAGCTATTTGATCCTCATTGATTCTCATATTTCATCTCAATTATTCTTCTCTTATTTTAAATTGTAAATTGATCCTGACTCTACTTATAAGAGAGCTGTATATTAAACTTTGGAGTTAAGTTGCGTGTGATCTTATTGTTATTACTTTGATTTGTTAATTTAGTCTACTAAAAATTATGTAACATGTTGCATTCATCAGCTAAGAGATCACCAATTAAAACGGGCACGCTCTTCTATGACGAAATAATTCGATATGGAATTTTCCTTTTGCATTTTATATTAATATTTACATTTCCTTATTGCGGATATGTTTGTTTAAAAATACTAACGTAATTAAAATACAAAAGAGGAAAAATAGACACACAATTTGCCATCATTGACTCATGAAACCTAAGCAAATATGTGAGTATGTTGTACTCCCTCCCTCCCCACACGTGTCATAGTTTTCTATTTTGGTCTGTCCTTTATTAGTTATTTTATTTTATTTTTAATAATTTTGATAATAAACTTTATCTTTCACTAACTTATTTTCCTCTTACATTATATAATAAAATTAATATATAAAAGTGAGATCTATATATCACTATTTTTTTCGAACTCACTTTCTTTCATAAAAGCTATAATAGGTTGTGTACATATTAAGATACGGAGGGAGTATTTGAAACATAGTTTAAGAAGAACAACATTATATTGACCTTATCTTTTATTTGCATACATCCGTTCAAGAAGAATTCCACTTTCTCGAATTCCACATTTTTAGTTTAATTTCTTCAACTATATTTTGTATTATAACTGTATATTGTCGCATTATTAATATTTTTGTAATTTAGTGTGATTCTATGAAGAAAGCTAGCTTCTCAAGCAACAAGTATTAAATTACACACGTGTGGGTATAATGCAGCTGGCAAATCTTTATGGTGGATTTTTCTGGTAATAATATTCATATAAATGATGCCAAGACTTCGACTTGTTTTTTACTTAAAATGTTTTATTTAGTGGAGTAGGCAATGTTTGATTAAAAACAATGAATTATTCTAAGTCAATGTATTCAAATAAGGACAAAAATAATCTTATACGACGAATTGAATTTTGGAAATTATGTACTACTACAGTGTAAATTGTATATATAGGAATTTCTATGAAATAGTACATTTAAACCGAAATTAAGATGGCTGATTCATTTTTTGGGTGACTTGATTCTATCTATATTGTGTTGATGCTAATGTTTGCTATTTTTTCTATTATGTGTTTTTGTTTTATTTGTGTTGTTGAGGTTTATCTCTTAGTATCTTGATTTTTCATCCGGTCTATATCGCAGCTAGTATGTTGTTTAGTTGGTGAATTTTGTCTGAGATTTTTGGCTTTGCTCGTTAACTAGCCTGACTTCGAGCACTTTTATGTATAGAAACTGAAACTAAGATGTTTTTTCTATCACCATACTTTTAATATGTTGAATTTAATAAAGTTACTTTATTTTCCTTATCAAATAGAGTTATTATGCTAAGTACCAGTAGTATAAATCTTGTCACATTTTCACAAGATTATATTATTATCGAATTCTTCTTAAAAGACATTGTTTAGAGATAATATATATTTTAATTCTTATGTTTAGAATTTTAATCATATAATTTTTTCTACTTATTTTTTTATTCTTGAATTTATATATTAAATTACGACCCAATCTCCCTGACTTCAATGTGGCTTTTTCATAAGCTTTCAATATTTTGTTGTGTCACACCCTGAAATATTATATCGAGTCTAATTTATTTAAAAATTAGAACGATTGATCCACTCACAAAAATTCAATGTTATATGGCGGCTCAACGCCAAGATGTTATTTTCTTGGTTTATAAATTAAAGGCTGAAAACCTTCCACTCATATGTATGTATATAACCTTTTCACCAAATTTGAATTTTGTGTATATATAATTTCGTACATATGTGTATATACTAGTAGCTCGTCACAATCATTACCAATAACTTTCACTTTCATATAATTTTAAATAATAATATTGGTAACGTTAATGACTGTCGTGGCACAATTTTCAACTGTCCTTTCCATCATCCAATAAAACTCTATATTCTTATTTTCATTGTCGTATATGTGAGCCTTCATTGTTTTTACTCATTTAATATAAATTCGTTTCTTTAAAAGATTTACAAAATGGATATATTTAGACCCGCTTAGAGAGTTAGAGTCACATGTGTATAATACCAAAAAAACGATTTATTTCCAAGGAATTATGTCAATAAATTGTTTTACTCAATTTATGATACTTAATCTTAAGAATCAAGAAGAGACCTCACATTCGAATTTAAAATATTGGACACTTTGGTTGGCCAAGCTTTTTCAAAAATTTAATCATTTATTGCATTATAACACGTATGCTGTGTGTATTAATGATTATCAATATGTAGCATATGCATTTTAATAAAATGAAGTCGGTGAGCATGATGAGACGAACATCGATCTCTCGCAACCAATAATAATTCAATTTAATTTCGAATTGTTTTATATTCTTATTTTTTTTAAGATGAATTATTAGAGACACATATAGTTGCTACTACTATTTTAGTAGGGTGGGAGATTGATTTCGAATTATATTATAAGTTCGTCAAATGTATCAGGCTATCATGAAGTAAAATAAAATTTTATTTGATTTAGTATTATAATTGGATGAATTTTTACAATTGTATCATAATCTATGTAAAATTACACGCAGCTGGATAGATGTTGATTAATTTGGTTATAACTTATTAAGAACGTATAGTCTATGTGTTAGGATCGTCGACTGCAACATTAGTTTGATATTGTCCGCTTTAGGTCAAGTCCGCACGGATTTGTTTTTGGATCACTCCCAAAAGGCCTCAAACTAATTGGGGTTGGACAGGAATTATATACACCTTCCAACTTCCCTCACTCATCCGATGTGGGACGAGTTTGTACCCCAACAAACCTCCCCTCAAACCGAGACCACATCGGGAACGCAGTTGACACGAACATGGGTCGTTCCAGCCCTTGCCCCTGGGTCATCCTGGGCCCGACTCTAACCCAAGTCCTTCAGGGCCCGACCCTAACCGGGGCTCATCCAGGCACAACCCATAGCCACCTGGGCTCTGATACCACTTGTTAGGATCGTCGACTGCAACATTAGTTTGATATTGTCTGCTTTGGGTCAAGCCCGCACGTATTTGTTTTTGGGTCACTCCCAAAAGGCCTCAAACTAATTGGGGTTGGACAGGAATTATATACACCTTCCAACTTCCCTCACTCATCCGATGTGGGACGGGTTTGTACCCCAACAAACCTCCCCTCAAACCGAGACCACATCGGGAACGCAGTCGACACGAACATGGGTCGTTCCAGCCCTGGCCCCTGGGTCATCCTGGGCCCGACCCTAACCCAAGTCCTTCAGGGCCCGACCCTAACCGGGGCTCATCCAGGCACAACCCATAGCCACCTGGGCTCTGATACCACTTGTTAGGATCGTCGACTGCAACATTAGTTTGATATTGTCCGCTTTGGGTCAAGCCCGCACGGATTTGTTTTTGGGTCACTCCCAAAAGGCCTCAAACTAATTGGGGTTGGACAGGAATTATATACACCTTCCAACTTCCCTCACCCATCCGATGTGGGACGGGTTTGTACCCCAACACTATGGCTATATGCATTAATGAAATTTCACAACATACGACTTCCATATTAAAAAACAAACTATTTAAACAATAGTGAAAAATGATACTACTACTATAAATTATAGTAATATTTATTTGCGGAAAAAATATCGCAACGAAATATCCTTATAGTCCACTATATATAAGCGATATTAACATGCCTCATGTTGTGGCATGATTAACACTAGAGAAATACTATAAGATGTAAGAAATAAATAAGACTTGATGAGTCAAACTAGCTATATCCATTTAGCAAAAGAAAAATATATCCTACATCCCTACCAAATAATAAAATGAATGTAAAACTAATTTCAATACACGTACAAAATATTTCAAAAGAAAAACATAATAAGTGTCTTTATTCGTGAATCAAGAATCGTGCAATATTGAACTATAACACATTATTTTCGTAGAATTACATAATCTTTTACCATAATTTTTTTGTAAAAGTCAAGTGTAACAAAATACTAGTACATTGTTACACGATTTCATGCAGTTTAAATTTTGTAATAGTGTCATTGTTACACAAGCATAAATCGCATAATACATTACAAATATATTGAATTTATTTTAACATAATTAATATAAATTTTTCTATAATTCTATTTTAACAAACGCTTTTATTAAAATAAGATATTACTCCCTCATAAACAATCTTTAGAAATGAAGCTAATGACAAAACTCCAAACTCAATCTTTTTCCTCCACGAAACCTAAAGTAAAAACAAATTTTAATGCCACACAAAACAGACAAAACCCAGAAAAACAGGGTATAATCATCGCCCCACTAATCTAGAAACGCTTGACTTTTCATTATTAACATTTTTAATATCCCTCAACCAATAAAATAAAATAATAGTACTAATACTAAATAAATAAATAATCAAAATATTTTTTTTTCAAATAAAATTTAATTTAAAAAAAAGTGACAATTGGACCTACATCTATTGAATAACAATCCCACCACAACCACCTCTTCTTCTTCTTCCCAAAATTCCCTCAAATTCTTCAAACTCAAAAAAAAATCTGCAATGAACGATCCAAGATTCGACCTTTCCAAATCCAACGATCACAATTTCAATCCCCAAATCGAAAACCGCTGCATCAACAGCGCATCAATCGATCACGAATTCGTCCAATTCCGGCCGAATTTCCAGACCTCCGACGACGATTCCGGCGCGTGCTCGCCGCCGCTGTGGAAGAGCAGCCCGAGCACGCCGTCGGAGCCGCTCCTCAGCCACCACCACTACCGCAACCTTTCTCCGGCGGCGAGGCTGCAGGCCATCGCGAGGGGGCAGAGGGAGCTCATGGAGATGGTAAAAACATGCCGGAATCCTCCTACGAGCTGTCGCTGAAGGATCTGGTCGAGCACCACCGGATTGAGGCCCACGCGCCGCCGCCGGAGGAATCGCCGGCGAGAGTGAGGAGGCAGGAGAGCAAGAGGAGTATGTCGAGGAGCGGGAGCTTGAAGGTTGAGAGCAGAGGGGTTTTTTTGAATATGGTGTTGCCGTTTTCGTTGCCGGCGAAGAAGAGGAGTGGTGTTGATCGGAGTTTTAGTAGTGGGAGGGTTTTGCCGGCGAAGGGCGGCGGCGGTGGGGAAGGGGATTGGTGGAGGAAGAAGGTTAGTCGGTCGAGTGAGAGTGATAGTAGCAGGATGAGCGTTAATAGCGGCGGCGGCAGCAGCAGAAGCAGCAGCGCTGGCAGCAGTAGCTGCCGGAGCTTTGGCGCCGGCAGGTATGTTGGCTTATTTCCTTTTCAGTTTCTTTGGTATTGGACATTTTCTTGGTATTGGTCAATTGTCGGGAATATATTATTGATGTTTTTCAACAACGTAACACGGTAACGCCGTTTTATAGATGGACAACATTGTTTAACTCACTGTGTAACGTTATGATTTCGCCAAAAATTGGTGTGCCGAAAAATTCGCCTAGTTTTTGTAAATTGTGCTCGACCAACAATTTAAAAAATAAGCTGAAAATAATTATGTTTATATTTCTTCGCAATTATCTCACGACAGAAGCTATATTCCATGAAAAATGGATTATATTGGAGTAGGGTTGTTTTAGTGTACTAAGTAATTTACGGTAATACTAATAACTTTTAATATTGTGTACTAAAATTATCAACACAAAGATTATACTAATATCAATGCAACATGTAAATTTAAATATCCACACAAAGACATAAGTTTATCAACACAAGAAGATTGATAAATTTATACCTATGTGTTGATATTTTTAACATACAAAATTGATATTTAGTTATTACTATAAAAAGTTAGTATTTGATCACACACCTATTAGGGTATGTTATAAACGTGATGCCATTTTTCTCTATGAATTGAACACCAAAAAAATCATGAAATTTAGATTCATTTCCTGATTTGTGGAATAACTACAAACAAATAAAAACTGTATGCATGATTTTTCCTTCCTGATTTTAAAGTCGTGGATCGGATTAGAATTTGCACTTATTTTTGTCCAGTTTGTTTATGTGATTGTTGAAATGCAAAGGGGTTGTCTGAAACATATGTTTATTTTGATGCAGGAAAAGGAACGATTATCAAACAGGCTGCTGGCCCTTTTTCGAGCCAAAAACAATAAATCAACAGAGTAGAAGAGCGAGGGATTTGTACATTCATGAAACCGATATTATTCTGTTTTGTTTGTAATCGAGACTCAATTTGTGTCAATTGTAATAATCCTTTGTTGTCAAAATTCCAAGTTGAATAGTGCTGCTGTTAATGAACCATAATTTAACATCACACAATAACACATTTGTTGCAGTCTCATCTACATTATAAAGGATGCTTTTTCGACGAAATATGTCTTAATTGAGGGTATTCTGTTGCAATTTGTCTTGTTTCAGTGTTGTAAGTTTCATTTAGTACATGAACAATAAAATTATCTTGCTTTGATACTACGTTCCCACGTCGATATTTCATGATAAATGCCAAATGCATATAATAATACCAAATAGAGTTTATGTCACCGAGCTTAGTAATATGGGCTTGTAACCCAAGTGGGGATATAAAGTGGTTGAATGTAGGGGCGAACTATGTGGCTGAGCTTTGGAATGCTGATTATGGCCTTCCTGTTCCAAGCTGGGAGTTGGCTATGGGGTCTGTGCGAAGACATGGGTTTCTTGGCCGTGGAGTTAGGCTGGGAGTTGGGCTATGGGGTCTATGTGAAGACATGGGTTTCTTGGCCGGGGAGTTGGGCTATGGGGTCTGTGCGAAGACATGGGTTTCTTGGCCGGGAGTTGGGGCCTCGTATTTAACAATACGAGCAATCATAGCAGCCTCATATGTAGCATGCCTACAACATTTCATAGCAAATCTATTACGTTGAGCAGAATTGAGTTTGACAAGAATTGTTTAGCTAACACAAGTGTGTTACATAAAAACTCAAATTTGCATACCGCCAGAAAAAGAAGAAATATAACGTACGATTCACTTTGGTATTCCAAGTGAGATTCTCTGTGCGTGTAATTCTCGATTTCTATCAATGTCAGCTATTTTTGACCTAGGACGATCAGTTTCATTGTCCACATCCGGCTTGAGATCTGATAATTTGGCCCGCATGGCCTCCTGTCATCAAGACACAAAGAATTAGGATAGAACAGTAAATTTAACGAACAATTAGAATAGAACTTACACACCATTGCAATACGCTGATGATTGTTCCTTAGCACAGAGACCGCACCTTCAGCTAATCCAGCTTTATCCATTAGTTGATAGCGTTGCATTTCTTCTTCAGAATGGTCGTGATTGTATGATCTCTGACATGGTATGATTACTATCAAGCTTGAGATATAAAAAATAAGTAGAAATATGTGGATATTAACCTTCCAAAAGGTTATATTTATAGGCCAAAAAGGAACCATAAAACTCTTCTAAAACCTTTCAAATTTCCCATTAGGATAAAAATAAAAGAATACTTTCTCAAATTTCTCAAAATTAAAGCCTATATACCTTATGATGAACGGCTGATTGCCTTGTTTTGCATCTCAAGAGTTGTTATCTCGTGGCATTAATTTGATGAATTAGTATATGAATGTATTATTCGAAACCCCTCCCCTCCCCTCGCATCTCTTTAATAATATGAGTTGTGATTTTATGCATGATATGTAAATTGAACGGTATAATAATTCAATAAAAAGTATAAATTTAATTAAATTATAATTTCTAATTAAAAATGACATTTTTGTAAATATTTTCAAACTCCTCATTCATAATATCAAAATAATAGGAGTCGTACGAAAATATAAATGATATTGTCACCTATTTTATTTATTCATAATATCAAAATAATTAGTGCGAAAAATATTATAAGTATCGCGCGTGGATGTACACTAGTTATGTATAATACACAAATCTAGATAATTTATTTTCTGTCAGACAACAACGAAAAATCATATCTAAGCCTTTTTTATTTATATTATATTTATAATTCTATATTTATATTTATGTTTATTTTATATGAATATATACATCTGTACAAATTGAATTTTCATTTAATTAACTATAGTCTACAATCTTTATTTTTTTGTCTAAAAATCTGCTAATAGAAGCATAAATGTTAAGGATTAGGTTTTGAGCTAGGGCTAGGGTTTAAGAATACCTTTATTTGAGATCCAAGTCCAATAAGCAGACAACTCTAGCTTTTCTTACAATAGTTCACAGCGCGCCTCTCACCTTCTCTGCCATACTCCCGATTTTTGTCTTCTTTCCCTCAAATCTTAATGTTTTTGTTTTCTCTCGCCAGCTCTCTTGTCTAAATTTTGTATTTTCCAGAGCAATCAGTTTATCTGATAACTCGATTGGAAATGGCTTTTTTATATTTCTTTATATCTATTGATTTTGTATAGCATCTTTTGTTTTTGCCTCTATCAATTTTAGTGAGGGTTTTCACAGAGGATTTCTATCACATCCTCAAAACCATCACCGATATCACCCCGGAACTACTTTTGTATTAAGACTTATCGGTCTTAGATCTACAAAAAATTGTTCACACCAATAGCATAACAATGACACGTGTCTTTGTAGCAAGAATGGTTTTAATTTTCGAAAATTATTGTCTTATGAGTTTGTCGGTCAACACAAATTTGAATAGAGTATAAAGACTGGTGCTAAATGGCCACATTATGGCCAGTCATAATATTAAAAAATATTAAAATTCTGTGTAATTAATGTACAGTTTATGAAATTATTAGATGCATTATGCATAGATAGTACTACTTATGTAGAAGTAAAATAAATTGTAAGGACATTATATTTATAAATATTATTAAGTGACACAATATACTTCTACGAACAAAATTGCAAGGAGTCTTATGTTATAAACAAATTCTCAATTTAAGTATATGATTCAAATTTTCTTTTTTAATTTACTATTCTATGTTGACTTATGCTACAGTCAAGTTTGAAGTTACATTAACTGAATTAATCCCAAATGATAATTAAGACAAATAAATATATAATTTTAATCAATTTTAACCACACTAGTAATATTTAATTCTTACAACATAATCTATCGTAATTAAAGACATGCATTGGTAATGAAATTTACACAGCAACAATTATTTAATCTTCACATAAAAGATAATTCTTTTAATTAATAACTAAAAATTTAATTTTAACTATTTTTTATTTAAAATACATTTAATCATAATATTCAAGTAACGTATAAATATTAGTATTAATAATAATATTTTAATTTTTTCGAAGAAGTGTACTTCAATATTAAAAATTTAATGTCATATTTTGATACTATAAATTAATTTATTATATATGTATAATATTTATAATTTATAGTATATAAATTTATAACATAATTTATTGTATATAAATATTATTATATATTTTTGTAATACTTCATGATAGAGGTGTATATATACTAATTAGTGTATACATTGTAGTATTATGTCACAGTATGCTTGCTAGTCAAGAAATATATTCTACTATAAATTCAAATGTGTTATGTTTTTATTCAATTTTAGTAATAGAAAAAAATGGACAAAAATGACGTTTGACTTTAAGCAACTTATTAAAGTAACGAGTCCTATAACTTTTATTAGGGAAGTTTTGATTGATCTCTTATTAAATCAATTTATTCTCAATTCAATTTTCTATGTGAAGATTAAATTGAGTTGATATTCAAATGTTGGATCGATACAGAGTTAAAAAGATGTTTTAATTGGTTTTATATTGAATTGATAATTTCAATTAACATTAAATTCATTTGAAAAAGTATAAAAAAATTAAGCATATTACTACTATAGTATTAGATAACTTCATCATTATCTTATTGGTTGTATATTATGGAGTACAGTAATAACTAAATTAAAATAACTATTACTCCATCAAGATTATACAATTATAATAAAAATAAAAACAAAGTAGTAAAAAAGTTGAGTAACAAATTACTCTAAAAAGAACGGAATAAATGAATTAAAAAGAAACTACAATTAAAGACTAAGGGTACCATTGTCAACTGAATTAAGCATTAAATGAGACAATAAATTATTAATATCCAAAAATACATATATTTACTGAAATGTCATTTATGGCCAGCCACATTATGACCACATAGCTTTATCCGAGTATAAACCCCCGCTAACTTCTGTACTTCTATTTCACCTTTTTTCACCCGACACACAAAATCTTTTTTTCACCCCGACACACAATCTTTTCGGTGAAGTCTAATGATATATGCTAGAAAGTTCTAGCTAGTCTATTTTATTAATAAATTTGTGCAAAAACAGTCTTTTCTCGTTTATTTCATATTGATATTATCCATACCGAAAATTTCTGGTATACCGAAATCCGGTATACTAAAACTTTTAATACGGTAATGATATGAAATTCTTTCATATTGATATTTTCAATACAATAACGATACAAAATTTTCGGTACAATATACCGTATTGGTTAAAATACCAAACAGTGATTATGATGGCTATTATTAGCTCTTTCTCAATTGAATTTACCCAACTCTTTGTAACTCCAAAGTCCAAAGTCTATTAATAAGCTCCACAAGTCGGTGGAGTCTAATGATTTGGCCGATTTGGTGTCTAATGTATTAATGTGGTAATTCAACGATTTGGTGCCTAATGTATTAATGTGGTAAATTCAATGTGGATATTTCGACTAGGATTATTTTTGGGATATTACACTTTCTTTGGCAACGATGATTCCAAAGAGGAAATATCTCTAGGAATGCAATGCCATTAATGGAAGAGGAAGCAGGAGAGGCAAGAGGAGTATGTCGTGGAGCGGTAAATCGGAGGAGTAGAAAAGTGAAGAATTGAAGGATTTGTAAATTCATGAAATCATCAAAAACAATTATTCTATAATAACCTCTTTTAGAAATTCAACTTGAGTAATGTTTGTTAATGAATGATATATTAATAATGTCACACAATCACATACTCGTCTACATTATAAAGATGATTTTACAACTAAATATGTCCTAATTGAGGGTGTTGAATTGCAATCTATCTTGTTTCATTGTGAGTTTCATTTAGTACATGAACAATAAAATTCTTGTTGCTTTGATATTATGTTCCCACATTGATATTTCATGATAAATACCAAATGTATATAATAATACCAAATAGAGTTTATGTTGCTGAGCTTCGTTATGTGAGCTTGTAACCCAAGTGAGGGCTGTAAATTGGTTCAATGTTGGGCCGAACTATGTGGTTGGGCTTTGAAATGCTGATTCTAGCTTGCCCATTCCAAGCTGGGAGTTGGACCATGGGGCATGTGCGAAGGCATGGCCTTCTGGTCTGTAGAGTGGTGGAGACCGTGTCAAGTCCATTAAAGCCATATTCGTCGGCCCATTAAAGCCATATCCGTTTCAATGTGAGTCCCCCATTTAATACATGAATAATGCAATTATTATTGCTTTGATACTTTTGATCCCACATTGATATTAACTGATTAATTACCGGACAAGAAAAGAACGCCATGAGATTCCTACAGTTTCCATTATTGTTTGTGTAATTTACATTTTCAATGTTTGGCTAAGTGTTCTCGTTTGCTCCTAAAAATTTGCAGGGTGCATTGATGAACTCTATTGCTTCCTATATATTCCACACTCGTTTCTATGATTTTCAACATGAAATTGTATAAAAGAATATTTTAGATCAAAATATGTCCTAATTGAGTTTGAGGGTATTGAATAGCTATCTATCTTGTTTCAGTGTGAATTACATTTAATAATTAAATTATTGTTGCTATAATACTTATGATCCCATTCCCACATCGACATTTGATGAATGATTTCCAAAGAATATAATAGTATCAAAATAGAGTTGCTGTCGCCGAGCTCAGCAACGTGAGCTTGTAACCCAAGTGGGGGCTATAGAGTGGTTGAATGTTGGGCCCAACTAAATGTGGCTGGGCTTTGAAATGCTGATTCTGACCTGCCCGTTCCAAGCTGGGAGTTGGGCCATGGGGCCCGTGCGAATGCATGGGCTTCATGGCCAGTAGAGTGGTGGGTACTGCGTCAGGCTGGTCACAGAGCAGCGAATACTTCCCGCTCTTGGCAGTGGAAGGATAACGGG
>NW_024598993.1:0-15599 GCF_004379255.2 Salvia splendens | reverse complement strand
CTATCCAAAAAAATATTTAATTGAGGTAATCTCTTATGAGTAAGTTATAAATGGACTCTCATATGTTTGCATGTTTATTATACTTCAAAATACTAGTAGTAAAGTTAGTTTATAAAAAATATTGTGATGGCACGACATATATTAATATAGCCAAACATGATATAATTTGTAATTAATTTTATGACCTCCAACTAACATGATTATTGTAGATGAGCTTTGTAACCAATTAATTTCATGAAATGCATAGCCACCACTTTCACATCAAATTAAAGGATATGTAACAAAACCGGACCAAACCTTTTGTGGAACTAAAGGAGGAAATGCATAGCCACCACTTTCCATTATTATAAGATACTAGTAATAATTATTAATATATATTTATTAATATATGTCGGATCAGAGATTAATTATATTTCTTCGTGGAGTCATTTAGGGAAAACAAACAAAATCGTGATATGCAATTCTAACAACTTTTGCTTGAATCCAAACCCTTGTCATTTCACTTAATAATAGCACATGGCTACCCATATAAATCACAATTCACAAAATTAAAAAAATATAAAAAATTAAAATATCTATGTCGTCGTTGACATGAAAAAAACAAACAAAGGCCATTGAAAAATTTTCTTTTCACAATTTTTATCATTTTTTTTGCTGAAAAGACAATTATAAAAAATAAAAGGGTGACAATGGAATAACTGATTGTCAGAGTTTTTTGCTGCTATAGCTATGACAAATTGTGGGCATCTACTGTGATTTTATGCTTCTGTGAGAATGATTTATTTATTTTTGTAGACATTACTTTTGAAGTAAAGCAATGAGTTGGAGATGGAATGTAAGTTTCATTTTCTTATTTTATTATTGTGACAGAATTGGCAGAGCTTTTGTGGCCAATTAATGCATTATCATCATTCAGTTTCTTGGACTTTTACTTGCACATATTCCAATTTATATCTACATAAATACTTATGATGTAAACTCACAATCTCCATGAAAAGTGTGGGCGGAGGTGTGGGGCGCACATGTTAGAAAGTAAAAATAAGTGATAGATTTTTTTAGAAAAAAATTAAATATAAAAAAGGTCCAAAAACAGGAATTATGTTCTACGTATACAATATAAATTCCACATTCTTGATAAATGAAATAAAATGATAAAGAGATCAAACTCCTTAAAAGAGTATATAGTAAGTATGTATTGAAAATGGAGGTCTCCTAGCCTAAGATCTTTGGGCTGCGATTAGATGTAAATTTTCTTATTTTATGTGTTATGCAAAGTTCTTTAATTACTTCCCTTTACCATATAAATAGGCTTGAGTAAAATGGTATGAAGACAATGTCAATGACAAATACAATTCGAAACTTCTTCAAGTTCAATAATACCTAATGGATTTAATTAAAGTGCTTATACATAAGAGGAGAAAGTCGTTTTAACTTTGGAGATAGTACGAAAATCTGAAAGACATAGCTTGAAAGTAAGCTATCTTGCGTAAGGAGGATTAGTGCTTTTCTATCATCATCTCATGATGAACTTTTAATTTACAGGCTATCTAAATGCAAGAGTTTAATAAAACTACTGTGAATATCCATTTGAAGTGAACCTTACTTTCAATAAGGACTATGAAAGAGTAAAACAAAGCAACTACTAATCATCCAATTGCTATACATTGTTTTTTTAAGGTGAATTACTATTGTTTTAGTACTAATTTCCAGTAGTGGAAATACTATAGTAGTATTATTAGTAATGAATTCCTCAGATTTGAATATACAACTAAGTTCAAATAAATATCGATTCTGTATAAGTGGTTTAGTAAAAATACGTAATTGAAAACTAAATCTAAAAATTGTGGCTTGTCGTATTAGAGCATCCACATCGTGCTCTTGCAACGAGCACGGATGTGGGCCCGGCCCCAATTTTTCTGCTGCTCTTAGGCAAGAGCACAACACTCACATTCGTGCTCTTTCGCAAGGACGAGCACAAGGGTCCCACCATTCCATTATTCAATTTAAATAAAAACATTTCCTCAAAATTAAAATGCATTAAAAATACCCGAATGATATTACAAAATACATTAAAAAAATAAAAATTACATAATTAAAATCCTGAAAAATAAAATTACATAATTAAAATCCTAAAAATTAAAAATTACTTAATTAAACTCCTAAAATTAAAAATTACATATTAAATTCATAAAATTAAAAAACCCACTACTCGTGGCCGAATTTCGCCCAATGTGTTTGATTAGGTATTCTTGTAGCTCAACGTGGGTCGGGTATCGCGCATTGTGTGTCTTATTTCGATCCTCTCACCCACCGTCGTATGCACACCTCGGCATGGGGGAGACCTCGCGCTTGAGTTTTTGGCTTCATCCTCGTCGTAAAAGCTAGTCGCCCTCGGTCCTTCGTCGGCTATAATCATGTTGTGTAAGATAATACACGTGTACATGATGTCGGCGATATTTTTCACGTACCACAGCCGAGACGGGGCCTTCACAATGTTGAATCGGGCTTGAAGGACCCAAAGGCTCTTTCTACGTCTTTCCGCGCGGACTCTTGACGCTGCGCAAAAAGAACCCATCTCGGGTCTTGCGGGTTGCTGAGCCTCTTCACGAAAGTCGACCACATTGGGTAGATACCATCGGAGAGATAGTAACCCATGTGGTATACATTTCGTTCGGTGAAGTCGATCGCCGGTGCTACACCATTCAACACATCATTGAAGATGGGTGAAGAATAGAGCACGTTCAAGCCGTTGTTGGATCCGGCAACACCGAAATATGCATGCCAAATCCATAGGCGGTAGTCGGCGACCGCCTCAAGGATAAGTGTTGGGCCGCCGCCTTTGTGGCCGCTTAAGTGTTGCCCCTTCCAAGCAGTCGGACAATTCTTCCACCTCCAATGCATGCAGTCAATGCTGCCAAGCATACCGGGAAAGCCATGGACTGTTTCGTGAAGACGAAGCAACCGTTGGCAATCATTCATCGCCGAAAGCTGAACGAACGTCCTCCGCACAAATTTTTAAGACAAAGGATTCTAGTAGACTTACCGACGTGCAAATACTCGTCGAAGAGGTCGGCCGTTTGCCCAATAGCGAGTTGTCGGATGGCACACGTACACTTCTGCAACGCCGAGAGACTTTGCCGACCGGCTGCATCTGGACCTGTTTGGAAGAATTCAACACGGGCGGACAATGTGTTGACAATACGCATGAACAAGTGCTTTGACATGCGAAAACGGCACCTAAAGCAATATTCCGGAAACCGCGACTGGTCGGAAAAATAGTCGGCAACGTGCCTTTCGTGGGCTCCCTCCCGGTCACGATGGATGTAGCGGCGAGTTGATCTAGTTGGTTGAGGAGGAGGGGCGGGGGTATTCGCTGCGATATATGCTTCATAAGCGGCACGATGTTGTTCATAGTATTCTTGTTCTTCGCGCTCCGCTTCCGCAATGAGATGGGTGAAATCCATTTGAGGTTTTGAGTGAGAGATGAAGGTGTAAGTTGTATGAAAATATGAATGAGAGATGAATGAGAGATGATTTGATGTGAAAAATGGATGATGAATGTGTGTATTTATAGATGATTTTGGGGGAAAAAATAAAAAAATATAAAAAATATAGAAAAACGGGCAAAAAACGACCATTTTTTTGGGTTGTGATTTTTTTTGGTATTATTTTTTATTTTTAAAAAAATGATTTTCCAACGGATATGTCGTTGGCTAATCAGAACGAGCCACGTCGCCTGCTCGCTAGCATGGACGTGCTCGATGCATCGAGTAGCGCCGTGCCAGCGGCAAGAGCGCAGCGGCGGACAGCGGTGCCGCGCCACTGGAACGGACGGACGAGCAATTGCACGCAGTTGTGGATGCTCTTATGACGGCATTGCGTTATAAATTTATGTGACAGAAGGTGTAAGCAACACATGTTTAAATTTATGAAATCGAGGAAACCTAGGTAAATTAGAGTGATAATCATTATTCACACACAGCATCAATAGTGCTATTTTGCCTTTTAGTGAGCCAAGGGTCCCCCATAATCCCTGTAAAATACAAGAGTTTTTTTGTTTATATTTATCATATTAATACTATATACTAAGTGTACTAGTAGTATATTTAATTTTAGCATATCATCGTATGCCTAGTGACTACGATTTCACTTTCATTCAATATATATATACTTATTGCTTTTTCTAATGTTTCATGTGATATGATCATGTCACGACTCACGAGTGAGCATATTGTTTACAAGTTTTTTTTTTCTCGAGATTTTTTAAAGCACATCAAAGAGTTGCAAACGATTCTCAGAAGAAAACATTAAAATAAAACAATCCAACCAAATTACAAAATTGCTTTCTGTAAACTTTGGCACTTTCTTTTAAATGGAGGGATGGGATTATACATTGATTCCTAATAGGGATGTCAATCGGGCCGGCCCATCGGGTTTCGGGCCAACCCGCTCAGGTTGCGGGTCAATCGGGTGCGGGCTAATCGGGTTGTGATTTCTTTCGGGTTATAAAAGTTCAACCCTAACCCTAAAAGCTCGGGTTTCGGGCTAGCCCAACGGGTTAATCGGGTTGCCACCGATAAAATTAACATGCGATCAATCCAATAAATAATGATGAAAAATAGTTATATTTATTAAATGTAAAATATTTAATTATGAGATATTTGAGATAAACATGATGAAATACTAATATTTGAGATATTTTTGTGAAATTTTAATGCATGTTTTAGTAATTTAAATATTCTTTTAGTGAATTTGAAGTTTTAAATTTATTTATCAATTTTTATATTAATAAAAAAATTCAATATATAATATTTATTTAATATAAAATTGAAAGTTATTTTTTTAGTTATATATATATATATATATATTATAAATTAATCAATGAAGTGTCGAATTATAAGTAAAAATATTGAATGATAGAAATTTTATCGGGTTTTCGGGCCAGCCCGTCGGGTTTTCGGGTCTGGCCCTAACGGGTTGCGGGTTAATCGGGTACGGGCTAATCGGGTTTTGATTTTATCGGGCTAGAAATTTCCGGCCCTAACCCTATAAATTTGGCGGGCTAATCGGGCCAGCCCACGGGTTGCGGGCTACACTGAGATCCCTAATTCCTAACACACATTCAGAAATATATTGTACTTGTAATTAAATCTGTTTTTCAGAATATTCTAACTTAATATAAACTTCTTTTCGTCCCTTTTTTCTTAATAAATCAAGATGCGTACTTTATTTACTTAATTACAAGCTAATTAATCTATAACTAATTCCCATAGACTAATCTCTTCAAGGGTATAATGGTCTACAAACACACTTTGATGGATGCATGTGACGAGACAAGTCCAGAATCTTAGTAGTTAGAAAAATACTAGCAATTGTTATATCAAAAAAGTTGCTAACTAGATGGTGAAGATGCCTACTGAATTATCAATTTAAAAATGAATAATACTCCATCACCAAACTAGTTTTCATGGTGCAGAAAATTGATATAACAAGAGCTGTAGAGAGAGAGAGAGTGACAAAAGAGGCCAAATCTACATGATTGGATGATGCAGCTAGCATAAGATGATGATAAGAATACAAAGACAACAAACAGCCACAGTGGTCAGCTTTTGAGAAGTTTAATTATATCTTCATATTTTAATTTTTTTGGAAAATGTTGTTAGATTCTTTAATGTTGGAAAGGAACTGAATTTCAGTTGCAGCTTGGCAATATGTAGATGATTGCACTGCAGAAGATAATGATGCATGATTGATCCTTGTTTGTTTTTGAAAAACCATAAAATAATGTAATAGGGCCATTCATTTTTCATCCCCCTTATTTATCCATTTTGCAATACTACAATACATTACAAATGATAACCAAATCATATTTAATAAAATAAAAACAATGGCTCACTTTTGCCACTAGAATTAGACCTTCTGATACGGTACCACAGACCGTAGAGCCGTCGCTGCCGGCTGAACCACGTCGGGCCGAGGGAGCAGAGGAGCGACCGAAGGAGGAAGCCTCTATCGCGACGTCAAAGCCCAAACGGAACGTGAAGCCGCCAAGAAGATGGGCCGACTTCGTGCCTACGTAGTCAGCTCTTCTTAGTAATTTACTTTAGTCTTTAATTGTTTATTTTGAACTCTTAGTATTTTTTATTATTTTCCAGTCGAGTCGGGTTTTCTTTGTTGATTCTTTCCCGATGGATATAGGATTAGGTCGAATCAACCCTAGGGTCCGTAGTCTATAAATAGGGCTTTTGTTCACACATAATGGGAAAAAAATAAAAATTAGTGATTGCCCAAATATTACTTTGTTATCGTGTGAAACAAGTCACGAGCTTGATTGCCTGACGGGGAAGAACTCCCGCACACAATCCGCTCGCTAGCCGACCGATCGAACTCAGCCGAGAGAGAATTCGGCACGGTTAAGGGAAAAGGCCTTAACAAACTGGTGCTTTCATTCAGTACTCATGAAGCGATACAACAACAACTACAACACGAACAACGGCAAGGCCGTATGGGGTTCGGGCCGCCAGGACTCCTTTCCGCCATCAAGATTTGGGGGCGCGCACCGATGACGGGGGGCCGCCGCGATCAGGGAGGGTTTCAGCGGCCGATTATGGAAACAAGTGAATTCGACGCAAGATTGGTGGATGAGTCAACCACGGAGGATCCGGTTAATATCAAATTGGATCGCTTACTCGAACGATTCGACAAATTGGACGTTTGGCGGGACGAGACGGACCGCCGTTTTGAGAATCTAGAACCGCATGCAGCCCGCGACGCTGAGGCACCGTGGGGCATGGGGGACGGCGAGGATTGGGAGGACGACGGCTACCGTGGGCGCGACACGGGAGACAGAGTCACACGTCCCCGATTCTCTCCCCAAGGCAACCGCGAGAGCGGGATGGAGTATAGGGGTCGCAAGGAGACTAGGAACCGCGCAGGGTTCGAAGGGGACCAATCCGGCGGGTTCGCTCAACCAGGGGATCGGGCGCCATCATGCTGGGACCCCCCAGCGTTTCCAGGCCGCGGGTTTTGATAAGCAGGAGCGGGTGAAGATGCACCCTCCTCGTTTTGACGGGACAGATGCAGCGACATGGATTTCGAAGGTCCAATATTATTTCAACCACTTGATGATGCCCGAGACCCAACGTTTGCATTATGCGGTCATGTTGTTCGACCAACCGGCGGCGGAATGGGTTTTCAATTATTGCTCAAACAATGATTTCGTAACTTGGCGCGAATTCTTGGAGTACGTCCGCCACCGTTTCGACCGACAAAGTTTCAAAAATTTCTATGGGTTGATAGCAAAGCTGACACAGACGGGAACGGTGTTGGAATATCATGATACGTTTGAACGCTACCTAAATCGCGTTAAAGGGGTTCCGGAATCTGATCTGTTTACCCTATTTGTCGCGGGCCTTAAACCCGAGTTGCGGGAGAGGCTGGAATTGCACCGACCCCAATCCCTGGCGGCCGCCATGGCCCTAGCGCTAGAGCTGTCCGATACCATGACGGAACGTATACCCCAGCCGGCGACGGGTGCGCGACGCCCCTGGCCGACCCGAGACGCGAGGGGCCCGACGGTCACTGCCCCACCGCAGCAGCAGTCCCAGGCGCCGGGCGCGCCGGCACATCCACAGGGTGGCTCGGGACGGCCGGCCGTCCAGCTCCGATTACCGTTGATCCGTGTTTCGCAGGCGGAAAAGGCAGAGCGGACACGGTTGGGCCTTTGTTATTATTGCCCCGATAAGTGGGTAATGGGTCATGTGTGCAAGCAACGTTTATTATGCTACGCGGAGGAGGACGGAGACGTTAACACTGACAGTGAATTACTACCGGAGGAAAGTGCTGCAGCGGATATCACCCATATCCAAGCCATGCATGGGGGCCAGAGATCCCGACCCCTCAAGGTGACGGGTTTGATTGCAGACAGAGAGGTCTGCATCTTGATTGACACGGGCAGTGACAGGGACTTCCTACACCCCAGGATTGCGGAGGGACTTCACCTACCTCTATCGCCGATACCGCCTTTTCGAGTGGTAGTCGGGAATGGCGAAGCACTACTATGTACTCATGTTTCACGGCATACACGATTGGAGGTTCAGGGGACGGTATTCATGGTGGACTTGCATATTCTCCCTATCCACGGTCCGGACGTTATTTTGGGTATGGATTGGTTGGAATCCTTAGGGAAAGTAACGGCCGATTTCGTGGGGAAGACACTCGAGTTCGTTCAAGGGGGCAAGAGTATAGTCTTGAAGGGGATTCTACCCCAACCCAGGCGCGTCAGCCTACATTCACTGCTCGCTTTGTCGTCCTCTCAGGCAGCCTGTGAATTTTATGAAGTGTTGCTTTTGGCCACGGAAGATACTGCCCTAGCAGCCGTCGCAGAGGAGGGGTTCCCGCCAGACCTGCACCCGGGGGTCACGGCCGTGTTGGAGCGTTTTCGGCAGGTCTTCGGAGTGCCGGAGGGACTTCCACCAATGAGACAATTCGATCATCGCGTCCACCTATTGCCAGGAGCGAAACCCGTAAATGTGAGACCTTATCGCTACCCATACTTTCAGAAAAACGAAATAGAGCGGCAGGTTAAGGACATGTTGGAGCAGGGCATTATTCAAAGGAGCAACAGCCCCTTCTCATCGCCGGTCCTCCTAATCCGCAATAAGGATGGGACCTTCCGTTTTTGTATTGATTATCGAGCACTAAACAACGCCACGGTGGCCGACCATTTCCCGATCCCGACGGCAGACGAGCTCTTCGATGAGTTGGGCAGGGCAAGAGTGTTCACTAAATTGGATTTGCGATCGGGGTACCATCAAATCCGGATGAACGACGAGGACGTTTTCAAGACGGCCTTCCACACTCACGACGGCCACTTTGAATTTCTGGTCATGCCGTTCGGTTTGACGAATGCCCCGTCAACGTTTCAGGCTGCAATGAATGCAATTTTCCAACCAATGCTGCGGAAATTCGTGATAGTTTTCTTCGAGGACATTTTGGTGTACAGTCCGTCGACAGAGACCCATGAAGAACACTTAGCGGCGGTCCTGTCGGTGTTGCACAGTAACAGCTTCTTCGTTAAACTTTCGAAATGCTCCTTCTGTAGCACGACGGTGGATTACTTGGGCCACTTGATCAGTGACGGGTTACTGAAGGCCGACCCAGCCAAAATTGAAGCAATGACGGCGTGGCCGCAACCGAAGAACGTCAAGCAGCTCCGGGGATTCCTGGGCTTAACAGGGTACTATCGTCGGTTTATCGCAGGTTATGCTATGATTGCTGCCCCATTGACGGAGTTACTCAAAAAGGATGGGTTCGAGTGGACAACCGAGGCCGGGGCGAGTTTCCTAGACCTGAAAACGGCAATGACATCAGCACCGGTCTTGCACCTCCCAGATTTCGACCGACCATTTTGCATCGAGACGGACGCGTCCGATTTGGGCATAGGAGCGGTGCTTCTGCAGAATAACCACCCCATTGCGTATTTTAGCAAAAAGTTGGGGCCCCGTCGTCGTGCGGTGTCCACCTATCATAAAGAGTTGTACGCAATAGTGGAGGCGGTCCAGAAGTGGCGACAGTACCTACTTGGTCGGGAGTTTGTCATTAGGAGTGATCAAAAGAGTTTAAAGGAATTACTCCAACAGGTTGTCCAAACCCCGGACCAACAACTATATGTCCGGAAGCTCATGGGATACAAATTCACCATCGAGTATAAGACGGGGAGTTCGAACAGGGTGGCGGATGCCCTGTCGCGGCGCGAGGAGCCAGAGATGGAGTCGACCGAGGGCTCCGCGACGCTTGCTGGAGATTCGGCGCCCGAGGCCGCCCACGACGCAGCGCTGTTGGCAGCGACGGCCCAGCCCGTGCCGAAGCTGCTTGATCTACTTCGCAGCGAAACGACATCCTCCCCAGAGCTAAGGGAAATCACGCGGACCATAAAGGCGGGCACCGCACCAACCCATTTGACTTGGGCGAATGGTCTGGTTTATCACGGGCGCCGGATTTTTGTCGGGTCGCGCTCGTCGGCGAGAACGCCTATCCTTACCGAATACCACAGCTCGCCATCAGCGGGCCAACCGGGGTTTGAGAGGACCTTACGGCGGGTGAGCGGGGATTTCTATTGGCCTAACATGAAGAAGGAGGTAAAGCGTTTTGTGGAGTCGTGTGTCGTCTGCCAGACCACGAAATATTCCACGCAGAAACCGGCGGGATTATTACAGCCTCTGCCCATTCCATCGCAGGTATGGGAGGACGTATCCATGGATTTCATCACGGGACTTCCGCCGTCTCGCGGGTACACGGTGATAATGGTGGTGGTGGATAGACTATCCAAATACGCGCATTTCGCGCCCCTACCTACTAAGTTCGACGCCATGAGAGTGGCGCACCTGTTTGTCAACACAGTAGTTCGGCATCACGGGTTTCCTAAAACTTTGGTGTCCGACCGTGATTCGGTATTCGTCAACGACGTCTGGAAGGAGGCAATGCGACTTAGCGGAGCCAAGCTGAATTTCACTACAGCTTACCACCCCCAGTCAGATGGCCAGACGGAGGTCAGAAATCGGGGCCTAGAGCAGTATCTACGAGCCTTCACGGCTGACCGACCCTCAAAATGGACCAACTTCCTTCCGTGGGAGAGCTGGCCCTCAACTGCTTCCACCATGCAGGACTAGGCGTTTCTCCATTCAAGGCACTATATGGCCGAGAGCGCCAAGCTTGGTGTTCACGCCCCCTTCGGCTACGACGCCGCCCTCGGTGGCGGAAGTGATCACCCAGCGGAGCGAGCTCCTTGTGGAACTCCGACGCAATCTCGAGCGCGCGCAGCAGCGAATGAGTGCCTCGGCGAATAGGCATCGCCGTCATGTGGAGTACGCGATCGGCGATAAGGTGCTGTTGAAGCTGCAGCCTTATAGGCAGCATTCTGTAGCCCGGCCACTGTCGGCGAAATTAGCACGACGCTACTACGGGCCCTTTGAGATCGTGGAGCGCATTGGGCAAGTAGCATATCGGTTAAGGCTGCCGGAGGGGAGTCGGATACATAATGTGTTTCACGTGAGTTTGTTAAGACCGTTTGTGGCGGGCGACGGCGAGGTGTTGGGCACCGATTTGCCTACAGAGTTCTGTGGGGATAGGCCGTTAGTCTACCCGGTCCGTGTCCTAGATAGGAGAGTGATGTGGTTAGAAGGACGGCCGCAAGACCATGTGCTCGTCCGATGGTCCGACGGGTCGGAGTCGCCAACATGGGAGCCTTTGGAGGTCGTGAGCCGCAAGTTCCCTAATGTGCTCCTTGAGGACAAGGATGTTGCTATCGAGGGGGGAGTTGATACGGTACCACAGACCGTAGAGCTGTCGCTGCGGCTGAACCACGTCGGGCCGAGGGAGCAGAGGAGCGACCGAAGGAGGAAGCCTCTATCGCGACGTCAAAGCCCAAACGGAACGTGAAGCCGCCAAGAAGATGGGCCGACTTCGTGCCTACGTAGTCAGCTCTTCTTAGTAATTTACTTTAGTCTTTAATTGTTTATTTTGAACTCTTAGTATTTTTTTATTATTTTCCAGTCGAGTCGGGTTTTCTTTGTTGATTCTTTCCCGATGGATATAGGATTAGGTCGAATCAACCCTAGGGTCCGTAGTCTATAAATAGGGCTTTTGTTCACACATTATGGGAAAAAATAAAAATTAGTGATTGCCCAAATATTACTTTGTTATCGTGTGAAACAAGTCACGAGCTTGATTGCCTGACGGGGAAGAACTCCCGCACACAATCCGCTCGCTAGCCGACGGACCCGAAGCGGGGCGCCGGCCGATCGAACTCAGCCGAGAGAGAATTCGGCACGGTTAAGGGAAAAGGCCTTAACACCTTCTCACATTCCCTTTAATTTAATTAATTAAAACATAAGTAATTGAATGAACGATTACGACATGAGTAAAAATTTAGATATGCATAAGAATTAAAAACTTGACTACTATAAATATCTAAGTTAATGCTCAAATATACTCGAATGGGAAATTATTGAAGGAATATTGCTGTTTTTGAAAATCATGTTTGGCGTTCAATGAGTCGATATTCTAAAAAGTACGTACTATATTTATCAAAAAAATTGATAAAATGCAAACTCATATATTGTACAAACTTCAAACTATGATCTGAACTGTTGGAAAATATCAACAGATGATAAAATAGTAGCAACAGAAAATTTCATTAATGCTATGTTGACATCTTTTGTTGCAACTATTTTGTCATCTGTTTACATTTTCTAACGGTCCAGATCATAATTTGAAGTTTGTATAATATTTAGAGTTTGCATTTGATTACATTTCTATTATAATAATAGTTCCCTTCCATGATGATACGACAAACATGCATAATAGTAATAATTAATTTTATTTAAAAATTTCCTAGTTTGGCCGTATGCATAATAGAGACACGGCCTAGCTAGCTAACCAAAAAAATAGAGATTCACTTTTTAATGTGAATTACTAAAATTTAACCAATTAAAATAAAAGGGGCAATGAGTCTATTACTACAATCTTCTCGTATTTATAAATACAAGATATTAAAATAATTACAACAAACCTAGATAATACTATAGACGGAGTATAATATAATAAGGGGGTGTTTGGTTTGTAAGATTGTATCCGATATTAAATTTGTAGTGTGTTTGGTTCATGAGATTCAACCCTTCAACTTAATCCTAGATGGATAGTCTCATGATAATTAGTCATAGTCTCCCCCCTCCAACTAAAATAATCTCACAACTTAATCCTAGATGGATAGTCTCATGATATTAGTCATGGCAACCGAACGCCACCTAAGGAAATTTACCTGGCGAACTATTCGTTAATATTGTCGAATAATAGTAGTATTACCGTAGTTATTGATGTGATGGAATGAAAGGAATAGGAGGAGTATTTCCATGTTTAATAATCTCATTTCAATGGTGATTTGTAATTTACGTTTATTAAAGATGTTAATTGGTACCCCACCTACATCTTAAAAATCGTCTTAATTCAATTTTGGTGTCCCAACTAAAATTAAAAGGCACAACTCAAAAATGCAAAAGATTTAAGAGTGTAGTGGACAATTTGCATTCTCAATTTAAAAAAATAAAAATTAATGCAAATAATAATAGTTGTCACTCTTTAATTAAATTGAAAGTATTTCTATCTCGAGAATTGATTCATCCGTCATTTGTGTGAGCTTACCCCCTAGACATTCGTAGCCTTCTAACGATATAAGCTAGATTTCTCAACCTTTATCGAGAAACAAGTATCAAGGACGTACTCAAGAACACATAAAAACATCTTTTGAGATTCTTTTAGATTTACGTTGTGAAATTACAATTGTATGCATCAATCCATTTAGATATATGTTGTGAAATTACAATTTTTCGACCGAACCTTCTATGGTGTTTGAACACTATCTACTATATACAATCAACGTCGTTTTTTAAATAATCAATTAAATAAATAAATAAATGTCCATAGAATAACAACCAAACAAAAAATAATATGATCACCTGCGGATAAGTATTTTCCATGTCATATTAGAGATGACCCACTTTTATGAATTTGTCCCGATGAAGATGATAAAATTTGTTTTTAAATTTATCTCAACGAAGATGATTTACTTTTTCTTCACTTAATATACAAAACAACGCAAAATCTCATATCTTTCCAAAAGGAGGCCATCATCATTAGGATGAAAGGAGTATTAAAATATTTGTAAAAATAAGGATCTCCCATACACAACCAACTTTTCATTCCCCTTTTCGGCGTTCAAAATCTTGTCGATGTAGCATTTAGTTGTAAGACGATGAAATATGTTAATTCCTTAAAAGATAACTTCTTTGTGGAATTATATAAATTTACAAAATTGTGTCAAAGTTGATATCAAAACTATCCATCTTTCAAAGAGACTATTACTATTAAAAAAGTATTAGTACTATTTCAGAAGGGATTAATTGACAAAATATAAGATTATCTGACCTACCAATTTGACATAAATTTCCCAACACCACACCCACTATTCACTAACACACATTAAATTCACCCCCACCAACTTAGTGGTGATTTATTGTTAAAGTGTGTGGACAGAATGTTGCAATTTTAAGCAAAAACTTCAGTTTAGGTGGAAACATTCTTCCGAATCAAACAGCAAATATAATCCAAGTACAAATCAAAGTATATTATAACACACGTCAAATTTAGTGTAGTAGTACAAAATATTTAGAAAGGAAAAGAAAATAGATATAAAGTGTAATTTTAAATCGAGTATTTTTGGTACCAAACTCAATAAAAAAATAAATGAAACAGATGGACAAATGTAACGGATTGGTCAGTTTAATTGCACAACCAACAGGTAGTGGACTGGCAAAGAGTACAATCAAGCAATTCTGTGCTCTCTTCCTTTATAAAAAGCACATGCCATTCACACATCTACCAGACAAACTCTTCACAGGGCTGTACTTATTGTTGCATTTCTATTTATTTTTCCAAAATAATTAGGAGTACAAAAAAAATGAGCTAAGGATAGGGATCAGTCACCTACACTACTACCTCATGGGAGGCCCTCCACCCATCCCATGCTTAATTCTTGTTACTCATTGAATTTACATTCTATCTATGTATGTCTCTTTGCTTTGTCTTCACTTATTCATTGGAGTAACTATATATTCACTACCTACTAGGCAACCTGCCCTCTGTTTAAATAGCTTGGTCCACTTTGTTTTGGTTAGGTAGTTTCTTTTCAAGTTATCACTCTACCAAGTATTCAATGCTTAGTTACGGACTTGTCCCACGAGCTATCTCACTTGATAGGCCAGTGTAATCGTCGATACATAGCACAGACTGTGAGCGAATCGTACTTAAAAGTTGAAGGAAGCTATGACATCGGACACTTCTAAGATAGGTGACCCAATGATAAGTTTTTCATACGTGATTGTGAACAAATTACATTGTAAAGACTTGAATTGGTATATAAGGATAACCGTCAATTTGGAAGTCGGGTTGTTAATGCCAGTCGTTTGGATGAGTTGTCGTGGTTGGCTAATAAGTTGATGCTTTCATTAATAGGCCCAACGACTTGGAGTGGTGGCCTATGAAATAAGCCAAGTATGGTGAAAAGATTTGTATTGGTCTGTAAGGACAACTGTCAGTCTGAAAGTCGGATCGCTACATCCAAAAATTTTAACAAGTTAGTTTGTTTGACTTATAATATTGATGCTTTTATTGAGAGATCCAACAACTTGAATGCCGACTTACGAAATGAGCGGCATGGCCGATGAGTATTTGACAGCTAACTTAGAATATATATTAGTCAATGTGGCTCATGTTATATAGCAAAGGCACCTTTTGAAGAGTAATGTAACTGAAATAACTGAGCATATATCCATTAAAGCTCACGTTCGAAATATTTATTGATTTATAAAGGGATAGTAGTGTAATTGGGTCTAATCAACCCTAAAATTCACGCTTAACTCATTTATTATCAATCGAATTTGAAATTTATTTATCACATATTGCAAGGGTGAGCTTATAAAAAACATTTTATCAATCTAGAATAGAAGGGTGAGGGAAGGGGTTTGTTGTTGAGAACTCTAAAG
>NW_024598992.1:0-18972 GCF_004379255.2 Salvia splendens | reverse complement strand
TACTATATAATCTTGACACATGATAACTCATGTGCTCTTCTGTATGCGACCCCCATTTCCACAGTTATGTCATTGGTGATAAGACGATACTAAAAGATGCTGGCATTGAGGACTTGAAGGATATCGAAGATTTGGCTCCGCCTCCTGAGAATGCATCAACCCAGAGATGCAGGGGAGATGTTAGCTACTTTATTTGCACAAAACCCGGGAGAGGACCCGTTGTGCTAGCCGATGAAAGCCAGTCTCTTATTAACCCTGAAACTGGGCTGCCCAAGTGAATAGCCACTTTTCAAAAGTCATGTTCGAACTGAGAAAATTCAAGATGTGAACCTTTATATTAATTGTTGTAATGAGTTTTCTTGTTAAGCCATTTCATCTTGCTTTTTTACCAAATTATTGTGTAAACATCTCTTCAGAAATATAAACAAATAAATTCAGTTTGCCATATGTCTGTTTTCCATCTCATTATAATGCAAACACTATTCCTCGTACATAATTTCCTTACTCCAAAACTCATTCTAAGCTACATTCTATCAAGAGTTGGGATTAAATTCATGTAACATGAAGTCTCAACAGACACAAGAATAACAACACAGTGCAGGTATCGAACATTTCTAAAATCACTTGTCGCCTACCAGGAGCGCGTTCAAGATAGCATCTGTCGCGGTGGTGTCACCATGTGGAAACAGATGCCCAGCATTTGGCATTTCATGGTATTGTATCCACGGGAGCTTCTTCGCAATGTAGCGCTGCAGAGTGACGGAACCAAGCCATCATTATCGCCCTGCCACACGTGCACAGACCCTTCTCTGTTGAGGAAAGGATTATCAAGATCCATAGGATCAAAATCCAACTCCCAAACCCAATCATCATATCACGGTGAAGTGACTCGAACAGCCCCTGTTGCGTTGAATAATCCTGTCGACAAGCAAGATAAGAAGCTATTTGAAGTAAAAGCAGTTTCCTCAGTTTCATGCCATTCTAAAAATGAGATGAAAACAAGTACCTTGTTAACCATTGAAGCCGATAACTTTGCAAGAACTTGGAGATCCGGTGCAGTGAAATTAGGTCTTCCAGCAGCAACACTGGAGGGAGGAAACCATTTCTGAGTGTTCCACCAATAAACGAGTGAAGGAGCGTAGTGTGCCACCCGTAACGCCCATTGGTCTTGTGGGAACTGCTCATAGTATGCTTCTGTTGCTAGCTTCGCAGGAAAACCCGGCCACCAATAATTGACAACGGGTGCTATCATCACCACTCCTGCTAGCCTGCCATCATATACCAATTTCACATAACCAAACCCAAACAGTTGATCATATGAAATCAAGGAGTACTAATTGTACACAGTATCAAAGTACATTTTTTTACCTATGAGAAATGTACTTGAGGCAACCCCAAACCACTTGCCCTCCCATGGAAGTTCCAATAAGGTAAAACTTGGGGCCGAGTGCTAGTTTATCTCTGAGCTCCTCTATGTCCAACGCAATGCTCTCCATCGTTCTTTTTGGGTCAGGATCACTCTCTCCATAACCCGGTCTATCAAACGAAACCAAGTGTATCCCCAGTTTCTCAACCAATGCCTGAAAAGTACTTACAAGTCACCTTCACCAAGAGCAGAGATAGCTAACGAGAAAGGGCTCTATAACTCAAAACCATACCGATCTAGCAAAGTGCGCCTCGTTTTTATTAGAGCCAAATCCATGAACCAGAATGATCTTATAATTAGCTGTCTCTTTGGAGACTCCATGCTCCATGTAGGCTAAGTGTCTTCCATCCCTAAGTCTGATTCTAGGCCCTTCGACTGATGGGCCACCGGTGGTGCCACAGAGCCGAGGGGTTGGAGGACACAGGGCTTGGTATGACCACGCTAGTAACGCGATCAACAACACTGCTATAGCTTTCCAAACATAGCTGCCATAGAGAATACTAGTATTATACATGAGTCCTTGTGAGAGTTTAATCTCTAAAATTTAAATCAAGAGAGTGAATTTATAAAAATACAAGAGGGCAAGAATTGGTTAGCACAGTCTCTTAATCCCACCAGTCACAAAATAAAAAAACAAAAGCTTCATGTATTTTTCTTGAAATCGGTTGTAGCTTCATCAGATTATTACATTGTAATCAACTGAAAATATAAGATACATCCCAGATTCAGAATAATCTACTCCAAGAATCCAAATTCACAGCAAAAGCACAACTAAAATTTTCAAGAAACAGGATAATATGAATATATTTATGAATATGAATCTGAAAATGGAAACAAATACAACTTCTCCAACAATCCCACATATTAAAAAACAAACAAAAACACACATATAACAAGAATCTGAAATCGAATTATGTGCAATAAAAATCTCAAACAGAAATTAAGTACCAAAGCTTCAACCTTTGAGAGACAGTGTGCTCTTTGGATTGCTTCAGCTAATGAGTTAATCCACCAGTTTGAAAAACCAAAGAGCAAAGTAAACAAAGAGGGAAAAAATTCGGTTTTGTTTATGAAAATGGTGGTTGAAGTTAAATATTTTTCAAAGTGGATACGCCTACTGCATCAATAGTGATATCAGAAGCAACTAACACATTTGACTTTTATCTATTTTATAATCATATAAATTGAATTTTTTTCTTCTTTCATAATTCGTAGTATCATTTATTATTTCTTTTTATATTATAAGACCAGTAACTCATAATAATATTATTACTCGTGAAAAAAAGAGTGGAATCATAAAATGAAGAGAAATATAAGGATAATTATAAATTTATAATGATAAGATAAAAGAAATTAAATAGGAGTAATACTTCGTTATTTTGTGTTTAATTGAATATTTAAATGTAAGGATCAATAATGCATTAACAAACATGTCTAAGATTCCCTATATCTATAGCTTTCGTACAATATTTATTAGTGTCATTAAAAGCCAATGGAGAAATATCTATTTTATCGAATATAGTTTCGCACCTAAAATTTGGTAGGTGGGATAGATCAACAAAATAATGAAAATGTGGTTGTAGTAGTTTTGCCTTTTCTCAGGCTCTTGTATAAAGTTTTAAACTAATCTATCCTACATTGTAGCCATCACGTTGCAATTAATTGCGGTGAGAATATTTTAGAAGTATTTTAATAATTTATAATTTTAATATATTTTTGAAAATATTATTATTGAATTAGTTTTATTTAACATTAATATTGCTATTTGATAAAATTAAGTTTAATGGTAGTAACTATATGAATTATTTCTTATTTTTTATGTTTAACTAATTTTATTACTAACTTGGTTACCCCGAGTTTGATATAAATTTTAAAATTATTGCTGCTCAATGATAGCTTTCTAACACAGTAGTATTCATAATTTTGGATTTTAGTGAAAAAAGATGATCTAAAATAATTTGAAAGTCACTATTACGAAACTCTATGTTTTCATTTTTATAGTAGTATGTATGTACAGTTAGAAAGATATTATTGAGAGCTTTCAAATCATACTCCTAAAATTGATATAGGACAACAAAATTTAAACTTGTATCAAATTCTAAAAAAAGTAAAAGTTTATGTTTGGTAAGAAATCAAAATTTTAGTATACTTTATCAAAATTAATTCATAAAATAGATATTTCTAACATTTGTTAATTTTTTTAGGTTGTGACTTGTGACACATGTTAAATAGAGTTGCTAGGCGTAGTAAGACTAGGAGTAGTATCTTTGTCATCCATAATAGTAGTACAATAAATAAGTCATAATTACTTCTAGACAATTCACAATAAATAATTAACGTAGTAAAAGAAAATTTTATGATAATTAAAATTTGGTAATATCATTATTCATCAAGAAAGACCCTCAAAACCAGCAATCATCAATCAAATGCAATGAAAAAAATGTTTGGTCACTCTTGATGCGCAGACTTGTTCTTGTAAAGGTTCTTCACAAAAAGAATCATCTAGAATTGAAATAAAATTGAAGTAACAATCACCCTCAATGCATAAACATGAGCAAAAAAAATATCAGTGAACCATTTTATCAGCCATCAAAAGCTTGCTCAATATAGCATCTTTGACAGCAGTTTCACCACATGAGAAGAGATGTCCAGCATTTGGCAGTTCATGATATTGCACCCATGGCAGCTCCTCTGCAATGTACCGTTGAAGCGACACGGGCACGACCCCGTCATCAGTGCCATGCCACAGATGAACAGAGCCCTCCCCATGTGGGAAGGGATCCTCAAGCTGCATTGGATCAAGATCCCTGTGCCCGAATCCCACCATCATGTCGCGGTGGTAGGACTCGTGCACGCCCTGCTGCGTCGCGTACGCCTGGTCACATCAACGATCGAGCAATCATGTCAGCAAGAAACCGAAGATGCTAATGGCATTGCCCTGTGAGAGGGAAAGTGTACCTTGTGAGACACTCCTGAGGCAGCCATTTTAGCGATGATTTGGAGGTCGGGAGCTGTGAAGTTTTGGGTCCCTGCAGCAACGCTGGAGCCCGGGAACCATTTCTGAGTGTTCCACCAGTAGACGAGCCAGGGGGCGTGGCGTGCAACACGCAATGCCCACTGGTCCTGCACGGGTTGAAGATGGTATGCCTCTGTGGCTAAAGCCGGGGGAAAACTAGGCCACCAGTAGTTCACAACTGGAGCTAACAATGCAGCCCCTTTTACCCTGTCACAGTTTATAAAGTTATACAGAATTTATCAAAGAAAAACACCTAAACATATCAATAATGAACAAAATATGTGATCTGAGGCAAAATTATAGAACAAAATATGTTATCCGAGGCAAAATTATAGAGCAAAATATGTGATCTGAGGCAAAATAATTAAGCAAAATATGTGATCTGAGGCAAAATTATAGATCAAAATATGTGAAATGAGGCCAAATTATAGAGCAAAATATGTGATCAAGGCGAAACATTATTACCTGTGAGGAATGTATTTGAGGCATCCCCAGACAGCCTGTCCTCCCATGGAAATTCCGATGATGTAAAACTTTGCACCGAGTTGTAACTGAAGTCCGAGTTCTTCTATGTCTAATGCTAGGCTCTTTATGGTCCTCTTTGGGTCGGGATCGCTCTCTCCATAGCCCGGCCTATCAAAGGACACGAAGTAAATGCCCAGTTTCTCCACCAAATCCTGTTGGAAGCAAAAATAGATAATCATTTGCAATGTTCCTATTACCTCCATAGCAAAAGGGGATAACGTTGGTACCGTGGCAGTGATGGAGGCTTCGTGTTTGCTAGAGCTGAAGCCATGGACCAAGATGACCTTGTATTTGGCTGCCTCTTTGGGGACTCCATGCTCTTTGTATGATAAGTTCCTTCCATCCCTTAGTTGGATTCTAGGCCCTACGACGGGTGGCCCGCCCTTTGTGCCACAGAGGCGTGGTGGTGGTGGTGGGCGGAAGGGCCGATAAGCCCATGCCACGAACCCAATCAACAACACCACTCTAATTTTCCAAGACATTGCTGTGAATAGGGGAAAAACACATCTCAAAAGAATTCATTTCCTTCTTAGGTTATAACCCTACATTCATGGCACTCAATTTCTATGATCAAATCTAATTCTCACAAAACCAGAGGCATGGATCACTATATAGCCTTGAATTAAACACAATTTATGTGAATGTATGACTCATTGTGTGTTAGTATGCACAAAACAAAATAAAAATTGGAATAATGTGGAATTGAAAACCTAGTTTCACCATGCACCCAAATTCATAGTGCTTAAATACAGCAGAATTCAGATAATTTTTCATTTTTATTATATATTGCTAACAATAAAACCTTACAAATTCCAAAGAAACAGAGGATCATTCATGTACACACCAACATCATTAGAAATTTCCTAACAATCCCACAAAATCAACACACACATAGATATATGAACAAACCAAAATTGGAATAATGTGAAAGTGAAAGTGATCAAACAGTATGAATTCAACAAAAAATTGTCACCTCTATGATAGCTTTCTGTAGAGATTGCTTCTGCTAATGCATTGTGTGTGTGTGTGAAGTAGATAGTATTTGAAAAGTGAAAGTTGAAATGTGAAAAGCCAATATTTGAAAGTGACGAGAGAAATTCGTTTGGTAAGACTATACTTTGTGTTAACTCTTAAGCAAAGAATATTACCCAAAAAAAAAGAAGATAATATGGCCTTTATACACTTTAATGCAAAAGTTTTTTAATTTTACTATTGGAAATAAAAGCCTATGAAGTATTCAAATATTCAATAATTATATTGCTGATTGCCACACTTATACATGAAAATAAATCGTTTACATACGATAAACCATAAATTTAGTAATATATCATTGATTGAATAAGTTATTGTTTCTAATAAACTATGATGATCAATATTTTTGGATTCAAACCTTAGTCAATTACTACTAATTTATGGAGAAGTAAAGATACGTACCACTCCTAAATTTCTAATTGGTAGTATTAAGTTATTAAAAATAATTAAATAATGTTGCGAAACAGATAAACATATCTAATTAGATATTTTTGTTAATATTGTTTTTATGGAAATAAAAATCAAACGGATATTTTTGATATGGAAATATCGTGATTACTGATTAAGTTGGCTGTTCATAAGGAAATAACGATCAAGATTGTTAATCCTTAATCCTTATATATATCGATTTCCTTTACAAATCTATATAAGCAGTGCACAGAATTTTGGATCGAGATTGATCAATTCAATGGAAATCTCGGATAACAGCCTTGAATATCAAAGAGCATCAATGGATGGGTGAACAAAGTGACCGCCGCGAACATCAGGAACATTGTTTCGGAGCTGTTTGCTGAGAATCTGATTCGAGGCCGGGGTTTATTCTGTCGAACATGCCTCAAGTCCCAACTCGCGTAGCCGGGATTCACCGACGTTTTCGCAGCTCTGGTTTCTGTCGTCAACGCCAAGTTCCCTCAAGTAGGCCATCTTTTGCTGCGGAGGATCGTACTGCAACTGCAGAGGGCGTATAAACGCAACGACAAGGTTTGTATCTTAAATTCGTTTGAATATGGTTGTGTGTTATGCTGAATATGATACGAGTATTAGGATTAGTATTAATTAGTTTAGATATATTAGGATTTGCATATCTTTTCTTATATTTGTTTCTTGTTCCCTAAGCTAGTATTCTAGTATTATAAATGGGCTAGGTTGTTATCGTTTTATTCATTCAATCAATATATGAAATTATCATTCTTTTGGCTCAATTGAGTAGCAAACAAGAAACATCTCCTAAGGTTGCCGACGAGGCTGATCTCGCGCTCAACCGCCCCTTTTTGCCGTCCAAGTCACGACCCAACGTTGGGCGCTCGACAACGACGACATCTCGTTTCTTGATTTTGTGTGGAAATCGACGTTAAGGATTTAGGTCCTTAACAACTGGTGCTTTCATTGAGAGCTCATCCTCCGTCTTCGTTCATCCATAACCCAAATCTCAGCAATCAAAAAAAAGAAGAAGATATATTCTTCACCAAAAAAAAGGTACCACCGATCACCTCCCACTGCCGAGCTTCACCGCCGCCGTTATGCGGACTCACCAACAATATCAGCCCCCGCACCAGATACACCCTATTATTGCAAAACTCGATCGCATATTGGACATGATGGAATATCGTCTGGACGCAGCAGAGCGGCGCATTGACAACCGCCGTCCGCCCACTCAGCCTGAGCCAAAACCACCCTACGTCTTACGCCGCTTGGATCCACCTGATCGTCGCCCACGGACGGGATACTCGCCCATCGGGTACCGCGATTGCGCGCAGGATGCGCGCCCTCGACGCCGCGGTGGCTATGCCGAGAGGGGCCACCTATTTGATCATGGGGATCAACGAATCCAATTAGGGTTCGATCGCCACCCGATTCACGCAATGCGGCCACACCGCCCGACGTGCTGGGACCCACCAACGCAGCAGCAGGACCACAGTTACCCATCCTTAGATCACCGGCCCCGACGCGCGGAGACGTGCTGGGACCGGCCTCACCATCGGGAGGAGGTGCGAGCACCGCGAGGCCATTCTGCCTGCCACCAGCCCCACTACTTGAGCCTTCCACCGCGGGACATGTACGGTCAGCCCGCGCGGGTGACCAATCAGACCCCGGACCAGCCTTTGCGCTCGCCTACCTGTTGGGACCAGTCTGGATTGCACAAGCAGCAGGGATACCCGACAGACGACGGCGAAGATGAGCTTGGTGATTTTGAGGACTCTGTATTAGAGACAGCAACAAAGGAGACCAAGGATAGTGATGCCGACAATTCGGATACAGAATCTGTATTAAATGTTGTCATTCGATTGCCTAGTGAGAATCATGGATCTAGGGAAGGTAGAGATGGCAGACCCGAAGACCAACGAGTTTCATCGTTAGACGATGCAGATGAGGACGCTTCCATTGAGGAAGGGCCAAAGGTCATCGCCTCATTCCCGGTTGTTCAATTGCAATCAAAATCTATTGTTGAGAATTGTTGGGGAAAGAAAGAAGATGGTGCTTACACAGGTTCCCGCATAATTGTTGGTGTCTATGTGGATGTCAGTGTCAGTGATGTTACAAGCATGAAGCCTCGATTACCATCGCTCGACGCCGATGCAAGATTAATTCCTCTGCGAAATAACACGCCGTGTTTGAGCATTCATGAATGTGTGGCAGAACTTTCCATTGTAGCGTTGAATTTGGACGACCACATTAGTCTACATTTATTGATTTTTTATGGAGGTGATAAAGGGAGACATTCAGCGGTTCGATACACGTTTGATCCAGGAGGAGACGCCTCGCCAAGCTTTTGCTTTCAACTCTTGTCCTTGGTTCGTGGTTCCCACCTTGAGGACAAGGTGGATTTTAACCGTGGGGGAGTTGATACGAGTATTAGGATTAGTATTAATTAGTTTAGATATATTAGGATTTGCATATCTTTTCTTATATTTGTTTCTTGTTCCCTAAGCTAGTATTCTAGTATTATAAATAGGGCTAGGTTGTTATCGTTTTATTCATTCAATCAATATATGAAATTATCATTCTTTTGGCTCAATTGAGTAGCAAACAAGAAACATCTCCTAAGGTTGTCGACGAGGCTGATCTCACGCTCAACCGCCCCTTTTTGCCGTCCAAGTCACGACCCAACGTTGGGCGCTCGACAACGACGACATCTCGTTTCTTGATTTTGTGTGGAAATCGACGTTAAGGATTTAGGTCCTTAACAGAATATCTGTGCCTAATTGTGTGTTATACTGAATATCTGTGCTTAATTGTGCATTGTGATGAAAATCTTTTGGCTGTCAAACCATAATTTTTTTCCCCCTATTTTCGTTAAAATTCTGAAAATCTTTGCTTAATTGTGTGTTATGGTGAAATCTGTGCTTAATTGTGCATTAGGGTGAAAATCTTGTTGGCGGTCAAACCCTAATTTTCCCCACTAATTTCGTTAAAACCTTGAAAATCTCTGCTTAATTGTGTGTTATGGTGAAAAATGTGTTTAATTGTGTATTATGCTGGAAATCTTGTGGCGGTAAAACCCTACTTTTTTCCCTAATTTCGTTAAAACCTTGAAAATCTGTGCTTAATTGTGTGTTATGGTGAAAATCTTGTGGTGGTCGAACCCTAATATTTTCCCCAATTTCGTTAAAATCTTGTGGCAGACACAACTAGTTGCGGCGGTGAAATTCTTAGCTCACCTGTTGAAACAGAGGATAGTTGATGAGCTTATCGGCCTTGAGTTGCTGCTGGAGAAGCTGACCGATGATAGTGTTGAAGTAGCTGTTGGCTTTGTTGCAAAATGTGGATCCTTGCTGCAGGACCTTTGCCCCAAAGGAATGAATGGTAAGACTTAAGAGTCTGGTTTGTTATTGTTTAGGCAAAAAAACTGTAGTTGTTGATTTGCAGGATATATCTCTCTGAAACACTGTTTCTTCGATCTTATCAGGTGTGCTTGAGAGGTTGCGAGGGATTCTTCACGAAGGAGATATAGATAAGCGTGTCCAGTTCTTGATTGAAGGCCTCTTTGTGTTGCGGAAAGCAGCAAAGTTTCAGATTATGCATCCGGAACTGGACCTGGTGGAGCAGGATGACCAATTCACTCATCAAGTTTCTCTTCTCTCTTGGATGAGATAGATGGTGACAGTGGTTTAGATGTGTTCCAGCCAGATCCCCAGTTCGTGGAGAATGAGAAGATGTACGAGGACCTAAAGAAGCAAATACTACCTGAAAACGAAGATGATGAAGATCAAATTGCAGATTCAGTGGATAGCGATGAGGAAGAGGAAGAGGACGAGGAGCAGATAAAAGACCAGACCGGGACAGACTTGGTTAACCTCTGGAGAACCATCTATTTGACAATCAAGTCAAGTCTTGATTTTGAAGAAGCTGGACATAAGTTGTTGAAGATCGGCATATCTGGTCTGGAGATGGAGCTGTGCGTCATGCTTTTGGAGTGTTGCAGTGAGCAGACAACTTATCTCCGCTACTACGGACTCCTCGAGCAGAGGTTGTGTCTGACGAACAGAATCCACCAAGGGAACTTCGAAAAATGTTTTGCCGACCAGTACTCCATGATTCACCGGCTGGACACTGTTAAACTGAGAAATGTCGCAAAACTATTCCCTCATTTGCTGGCCACGGACGCGTTGCAGTGGCGCATCTTGGACTGCATTCAGTTAACCGAAGAGGAGAAGACTTCTTTGTCTCGGATCTTCCTCAAGATTCTCTTGCAGGAGCTGTCCGACCACCTGGGAATTCGGTTGCTTAATCAACGCCTGAGTCAAGACTCGTTCGAGTCTATATTTCCCAAGGACAGTCCGAAGAACACTAGGTTTGCTATCAACTTCTTCACTTCCATTGGACTTGGTGGGATCACAGAGAACCTGCGTGAGTATCTCAAGAACATGCAGAACGAAGGAAAGCAGAAGAAAAGGAAAATTAATGTATAGTACTCCTAGTTAATCTCGTAGTAAATTTTAGTATGGTTGTTATCTAAAAATTTTGAAATGTGTAAAAGGCTATATATGTGAATTGAAATATATTTCCATTGTGATTGGACCATATGGAGTGTTCATAATTAAAACAATTTAATTAGAGTTATGACACGAACAGATGATTATATGAATAAGTGAAGTTTTCTTTATTATACTTGACGTATCTTATTAAGGAAATTAAGATGCTATCTCAATTAATTGTATAAGTAAAAATTAGACTAAAAGGAGAATCCAGTTCTCAATTAAGATATAGTAATTCACAGTTAGAATAGCAACGATGGCAACAAACAACAGAAGGCGTAAAATGGGGCATTACAATTGCTATCATGGAATTTAAGATGATCAATCAAACTCAAGCATAAGACAAGTCATAATAGCCACAAGTCTAAACAAATTATATTCAGCCGACTAACAGACGGCAATATCCTCACTTGATACATTCTTCATCCTGCGTCGCAGTCAGCCATATATGTACCGGTGCTGTGACAACAAAGCAAATCGGAATAAGATAAAAATCCAATTTTATTTTTTTCAACAAAGAAGAGATGAAAGCTAGTAGTAATATACCCCATGACGAATGCAGAACACTGATATGTTGCAGTTCATGGGTGGATTTTCATCATCATCATCATTACAAGCAGTAGCAAAGCAGAGGTCTAGGGAACTCATAGTACAATCTTTTGCATTGCCACTGTTCTCATGCTCCGTCTACACGACGAAAGCCATATAAACTGAGAGTAGCTGAATGGGTACAAGCAAAGAGCACATGATTGAGCACCATCCAGCATATCTCAGTTTCTTATGCCTGCACCCCACTCGGTTGGGCCAAATTTGCTGCCCTAGCAGCAACAGGTCAACCACACCCAACTCGATCCTGAGAGGGTGCAGGCATGGCCCAAGCCCCTCACCGGGGCCGGGCTAATCCGAAACTTGCATCAGGTTGTTGCTGATGAGACTGAAAAGAGAGATGAGTTCAACTTAGGATCATAAATGATTGTCGAGAAATGTCTATGTCCATTAAACTAAACAAGGTAGACAGAGATGAGTTCAACTTAGGATCATAAATGATTGTCGAGAAATGTCTATGTCCATTAAACTAAACAAGGTAGACAGGCCCTTAAATAAACTCATTAAATGAGACTAGTCCCTCAAAACAATTATAAAAATGAATGCACACACATCAGTAACACTGTATATGATAATGCACCTGGGATTGGAGGATAGTAGTTAGCATGTGTCACTACAATACATATCCAATTAGTCACTCGTGTTAGCAAAACTTGTCATTATTGAAGTTATAGAGCAACCAGCAATGAAAACAAAGATAAACTCCTTACCCTAACCAACCATAGGGTGATACTATATGCAGTCAATTGCTTCATCAGTTACAGGAAACTTACAGCAATCTTACAACTTTCAACATCAAAGTTTTATTATTTAAACAAGAATGGGTTATTAAAGAAAAAAAGAAACATTTCAGAGTCTCAGACATGTAAGGAAACAAACTTCTACAATCTACATGGATCATAACAATAAGCAAATGTCTATTGATTCCCAGTGCTACTTTTATCTAGAGTAAATGAGTAATATTGTCAATTTATTATGAAAGGACAGCATTAATCCATAAACTGCACATGGAAGTGATGCATAATCCAGCAGCTCCATTATATGCTAAAAACCAGAAATAACAGATAACTTATATCATGAAAATACACTTAGGAACAGTTTCCCCTCAAATATTATTAATGATTCCAAGTCCTATGATGTGTGACCTTTAAGCACATCATGATAACTGAAGTGATGCATTTTACATATCATACCTGTGAAAAAGGCTGGTGAACTGGATCAAGAGGATGGAGATATGGCATTCCAGGTCGTTGACAAGGGTATTGGGGAGAACGTAAATAAAAACCAGAGTTTGGTGGGGCATTTACATGACCAGAGTTAAAAGGAGGCATTTCTGCATGACCATATCCAATGCCAGCTGGAGGAGATGGAGCAATCCACGTCCCTGGTATGTGTTGAGGAAGATGCATGGGTTGGTGCTCTGAAGAAATTGGGGGTCGGTGACCAGATCCAAGCTGTGGGAATTCAGTGTTGTAATTCACTGCAGGTGCATACATAGGCTGAATGGGGTACGGACTTCCACTAAATCCAAAGCCAGGATCAAACCTCTGCAAGTATCTGGAAAGAAAAATGATATACTAATGTGAACTGATTATAAAGATAATGTGCATCTTTTGAAGCTGTTCTAGAGGTCATTAACATACTACTATTTCCACAAGGACACTGCATTGTACTAGGATATCACCAGACAAACTAATAGTAATATGCATTCCACAAAAAAGATAATATACGAGGAAATCATATCTTGATAGGAAGAGATCTGAAATGGTAAAAGATAAAAAGGACTATTGGAAAGAGGTAAAAAGTATTGGAAACGGAAGATTAAATATACCTGTCATAGTTCCTGTCATAGTCAGGATCTTTCCGTTCAACTTCGCGGTCCCTAAAGACCGCCACCCGACTATTTGTCTTTGGTCTTCCAATTGGTTCTCTCTCTGTCCTACTCTTAGGTAACCTACTGCTAGATGTCGAAGACTCGGACAAGCTTCTGGCAATAACCCCATCGGATCCACCACCTCTCTCTTCTGCCTTGGTTAGTCCTAAGGAACCATGCTGGAAATTATCATGAATCCTGCCATCACTTCCCTGTCTTGCAGCATAACTCCGCATAGAGCTGTTCGAACTAAATATCCGAGCCCTAGCCCTATTGTATTCCTCCTTTCTTTCTTCAACACTTTTTGCACTGTTTGATTTTTCAGAATGCGCATTCGAATTGCTATTATTTAGATGCCCTTTTTGTGGCCTCTGCTTGATTGCAACCTTAACCGCACCAGAGTCTTCATTAGGTAGATTTACAGGGATGTTAGCAAGACGAATCAAAGGAAGACGGATATTAGAAGTCTTGCGAACAATAATTTTGGAGCCAGAGCCATCAAGAAGGTTATTATCCAATAAAACCATGGATTGCAATGAGTAGTGCTGTGCAACACGGTGAGCAGCCAAGCGTAAATAAGAAGTGGGCAACTGTTGGAATTCCATCTGCTCCCTTGTAGGGTCCCGAATGAACTTCTCCACATCCTGCTCCATTCTCAACACTGCACAAACATGTCATCTCATAATTTTTTATAGATTCAAGACAAAAGATGACGAGCAAGGTACTAATATACTGTTGATGACCATGGCATAACAATCATCAGGTACAAACTTTCTAGCTGGATTGAAAACCATCAAAATTCAAAATTTGTGTTAAAGATTGTCAATTATTTTGGGAGCCAATAATAAACATTGATCAAACCAATAGATTGTTTTTTTACAGATCGAGCTTGAATTATATATAAGCTTCTTAATCTATTTTTATCAATCCAGGCCTGAAGGGAAGACAATTCAAGCATTTAAGCTCGGTTTTCCAGTCATGAATACAGAGGTAAAATTGAGAATTTCATGATTCAAAACCTGCACAGCTCTTCAATTAGCAGTCGGAGATGGAAAAACTCACCAGAGAGCCGCTCACGAGGATTTTGTATAGCTTCCCGTAGAAACTGATCTACTGTGTTGATCAAATCCTCCGAAACACCCAAAGCCGGTGCGGATTCCTCAACTCTCTCCTCCTGCTTGTTGGAGTTGATACTAGAAGACTCCTTTCTGGAGGAGTGCATGAGGCGGCGCATGCCCTCCTCCACGTCAGCAACCTCCCACGACTCCGGGCCGTCCTCCACAGAGCCCAGCGATGACGCTCCGGAGCCTTCCATGGCTTCTTCGAATAATCGTGGCCGATTAGTCTTCAATGCTTGGTTATTGAACAGAAAATCGTCAAATCCAGCTCGAATTCGAGAGAATATGAGTGTCCGATTCGAAAGAGCCGTCGAATTTCATCTAAACCGCGCGCTGATTGGGGGAAAAGGTGAAGTTTTGATTAGGGTTTGTAGAGAGAGAGGGAGACGATAGAGGAGAGAGAGGTCAGCACGTGCAAGCCACATGATGCCTTTCTTCGGGGAATATGAATGGATTCTACTCGGTGGGAATGTACCACTTTCTATAGGAATGGTACAACTGTAAGATTCAATTAAATAAATTCATAAAATATTTATTTCATGAAGGGGAATTAGTGTCACAAGGGTACTCCCACATATGTGAAGCTTATAAATCTTTAAACTTATAAATTTGAACTTGACATCATTGAAATTCAAATTTTATTATTCATATACGGTTATTGCAAATGAATTTAAAAATATTAGCATAAGAAAACTAATGGGATATATAAAATCATCTAAAGAAAATAGATGGGTAGGACTACAATACATGGGTAGTAGTAGTACTTATAATTATAAGTCAATTTAGGTATTTATATTTTATCTTCAACTTTAAAGTTCACTAAAAATAAATAATTTTAAATTTGTAGCCGATTATAAATGACGTGGGAATGACATGATAAAATTACTATTAAAACGATAAGTTAACATGTTACAACGATGGGGCTAGCAGGTTCACAGAAAATTTGTGAGTATCTCAAGAACACGCAAAAAAAAAAGTTTGTTCCTTATACTTGACTCACACAGCATTGGGATGTTTTTCATATGTAAATTTATTCTGTTTTTGTGAAATAACAGAAATGGGGATTACAAGATGTAGATGGGGTACAACAATAAGCAGAATAAACTAGAAAAACATTAGCAGTTTTTAGAGAGAGAGAGAGCTGTGCTTCAATGGCATAACACTGATAAGGACTTTGAATGTGTTGAAGAAACATGTTTCTACTTGTGAGGTGTTGCTGAAGTAGAGCTGGTGTTGAGCTGCATGGCCTCTATTTCTTGAAGCTTCTGCTTTATTTGCAACCAGGCCTGATTCTCCTGGCTGATTCTCTCGGCTATCTTGCGCATCTTTTCGTTCTCACACATCAGCTTAAAGTTCTCCAAGTAGAGCTCCGTGTTCTGCTTCTCCATGTCAAGCTCCGACTTCTGCTTCTCCATGCCTCACCTGTGCTTCAAGTGCAATCAACTCAGGTGTTGTGTTCGTTGTTAAGACAATTGATCTTGTATTTATACCAAGAGAAGAGCAGAAAAAGCAACAATAGTTGGGTTAAGACAGTCTGTAAAGGTTCTGAAATTGCCAAATTTGGTGGTGTGGTATGCAATGTGAGTGTGAGTGGCAATGAGACAATTATGTCAATGTGTGAGTATTAAGTCTAGTGGCAATGAGATAATTATGTCAATGTGTGAGTGTGAATGGCAATGAGATAATTATGTCAATGGGTGGGTGTGAGTGGCAATGAGACAAATATGACAATGTGTGAGTATAAGTGGCAATGAGACAACATCTCTTGCAACCCTCCAGGTAATGCAGTTAGTTAACAAATAATCATTAATTAATAAAACTCTAAAGCACAAATTAGGACATTATAATCCTAGTGCAACATAAAATGGGGCGTTATAATTGCTAGTATCAGTAAGCAAAGTCATGACCACAAGTCTAACCAAAATATTTTCAGCCAGACAAACATCGCTCCAACAGATGGGAATATCCTCACTCGATACATTCTTCGTCCAGAGTTGCAGTCAGCCATATGTGTACTGGTCCTGTGACAACAAAGTGAACCGTAATAAGATCAAAATTTGTGTTTATTCTGTCAAGAAAGAAGAGATGAAAGCAAAGCAATCGATATACCCATGACAAAAGCAGAACACTGATGTCAAAGCTCTGATATGTTGCAGTTCATGGGTGGATTTTCATCATCATCATTACAAGCAGTGGCAACGCAGAGGTCTAGGGAACTCATACAATCTTTTGCACTGCCACTGTTCACATGCTCCGTCTACATGACGAAAGCCATATAAACTGAGAGTAGCTGAAGGGGCACAAGCAAAGAGCACATGATTGAGCACCATCCAGCATATCTCAGTTTCTTATGCCTGCACCCTACTCGGTTGGGCCAAATTTGCTGCCCTAGCAGCAACAGGTCAACCATGCCCAACTCGACCCTGAGAGGGTGCAGGCATGGCCCAAGCCCCTCACCGGGGCCGGGCTAATCCGAAACTTGCATCAGGTTGTTGCTGATGGGACTGAAAAGAGAGATGGATTGAATTTAGGATCATAAACTAGAAATGTCTTTGTCCATTAAACTGAACAAGGTAGACAGACAGGCATTTAAATCAACTCATTAAATGAGACTAATCCCTCGAAACAATTATATTAATGAATGCACAAATACATAAGTACCATGGTATATATAATGCCCCAGACCAATGAAGATAGTAGTTAGCAATTTAGCATGCGTGACTATGGTATATATCTAATTAGTTACAAGGGTAAAAATGAATCCCAGGCCCAGGGAAGTACAATTGTACCCTCTCATAAAGTCCGGATCAATAAAGAAATGCATTTCTGCTCCACTGTTGCAATAGACACCTAGGGCACCATAGGCAATTAGGCATTCAAGTAATAACACGTAGGGCGAACAACATATGCACTTCTAAGCACAGTTAGAAAACTGAGCAACAGAAGGAGATCCAATGCCTAAGGACAAAGCTATCATGAGCTGCGACTAGTGTAAATGCAAAAAAAGCAAAGACAGAAAGTTACAAACTATTTTAGGTCAACTCCTCTAACCAGCTCTCTATAATTTTATAGAAAGGATGGTTTTCATATAAGTAACTAGCTGATAGATGAGTAAGTTGAATGGGATAAAATGTCCATTTATGGTCATGAAAAGCCATACAAGAAAACATAAACATTCCAAAAGTCTCCTACAACTCAGGAGTAGCATCTTCTTTGTTGGAACTCATTACTCTTGTTAGAACAATTTGTCATTCTTGAAGTTATTGAGCAACCAGCCATGAAAACAAAAATGACTTCCTTGCCATAGCCATCCACAGGATGTAAAAGGTGCAAAACTAAAGAGATGTGAACACGTGGCCTTTAAAGCACATCATGAACTGAAAAGATGCACTTCACATATCATACCTGTGAAAAAGGCTGGTGAACTGGATCAAGAGGATGGAGATATGGCATGCATCACAGGTCGTTGACAAGGGTATGAGGAGAATGTAAATAAAGACCAGAGTTTGGTTGTGCATTTACATGACCAGAGTTAAAAGAAGGCATTTCTGCATGACCATATCCAATGCCAGCCGGAGGAGATGGAGCAATCCACGTCCCTGGTATGTGTTGAGGAAGAGGCATGGGTTGGTGCTCTGAAGATATTGGGGGTCGGTGACCAGATCCAAGCTGTGGGAATTCAGTGTTGTAATTCACTGCAGGAGCATACATAGGCTGAATGGGGTACGGACCTCCACTAAATCCAAAGCCAGGATCAAACCTCTGCAGGTATCTGGAAACAAAAATGATATATCCATGTCAACTGATTAACAAGATGATGTGCAATCTTTTGATTTGAAACTATTCTAAAGATCATTAACATATTACTATTTCCTCAAGGACAGCATACTACATTGTAAGATATCACCACACAAACTAACAATATGCATTCCCTAACTAAGATAATATACAAGGAAATCATATCTGGAAATGAAGAGATGGTAAAAGCCTGAATGATATTTGAAACAGGGAGATTCAAAATACCTGTCATAGTTCCTGTCATAGTCAGGATCTTTCCTTTCAACTTCATGGTCCCTAAAGATCGCCACCCGACTATTTGTCTTTGGTCTTCCAATTGGTTCTCTCTCTGTCCTACTCTTAGGTAACCTACTGCTAGATGTCGAAGACTCGGACAAGCTTCTGGCAATAACCCCATCGGATCCACCACCTCTCTCTTCTGCCTTGGTTAGTCCTAAGGAACCATGCTGAAAATTATCATGAATCCTGCCATCACTTCCCTGTTTTGCAGCATAACTCCGCATAGAGCTGTTCGAACTAAATATCCGAGCCCTAGCCCTATTGTATTCCTCCTTTCTTTCTTCAACACTTTTTGCACTGTTTGATTTTTCAGAATGTGCATT
>NW_024598991.1:0-19876 GCF_004379255.2 Salvia splendens | reverse complement strand
AAGCTGAATTGTGGTCTTGTATCTTCTGTAGAAGCTTTGACTCACAATCGTTGGCTTATATGTTTCTAAGAAGGGGATCAGCCTTCGAAGAACAAGATACCTCAGTAACATTTGTAAGAGACGACACGCACCGAAACAGACAAAACACACAGACAAACGCACAGAGACAAATAAAGACCAAGCAAACCAAAGAAAGCACATTGACCGGACTGTCTCTTACAAATGGAACTTTTTGAGGTGGAAACGTACCATGTTCGGGGTACTTGTGCTCTTGACACGTGAGTCAATTTGTAAGACCCTTTGCCGAGGACTTCTGACACCCGATATGGACCTTCCCATGTGGGGTCCGAGTTCGCCCAGCTTTTCTGCTCGGCTTACTTCGTTGTTTCTCAAGACGAGATCTCCCACTTTGAAATTGCAGCTTCTTCACCTTTGGTTGTAATTACCGGGCTACTTGCTCCTTGTACTTGGCTGCTTTTATGCAGGCCAATTCTCTTCTTTCTTCGGCAAGATCTAGTTCGGCTCTCAGTCCGTCATCATTCATTTCTGAGGAGAAATTTAGAGTTCGGGGACTGGGTATGCCAATCTAAACCGGAATCACGGCTTCAGTGCCGTACACCATCGAGTTCGGCTCCGGTGTGACTTTGGTCATTCCCCTGCCTCTGACTCCGGCTGCTGTGATTGCTATGCTTGATGGTGCCGAACTGATTGCTCGGCACTTTTAAGCGCAATCTGCGAACACACTTGCTCTTTTTTCGATCACCTCGGATGACCGCTATCTCTCCTTTGGTGGGGAAGGTGTTCGGCGAGGAAGCCTCTGATCGCTATGATCGGGCTTCTTTTTGTCTTCTCTAGATGAGCTGTCTAAAGACCGTTTTCGACGGTCTGCCTCATCGGCACGAGAAAACTTGTCCGCAATGTCCCACATCTCTTGAGCTGTTTGCGGACTGCATTCCACGAGCTTTCTGTAGAGAGCTCCGGGCAGGATTCCATTTTGGAATGCCGAAATGACAAGTAGATCATTGAGATTATCTACTTGTAGGCATTCCTTATGGAATCTCGTCAGGAAGTCGCTGATCTTTTCGTCGCGACCTTGACGTATAGAAAGCAGCTGAGCCGAAGTAATCCGGGCTTCCGCTTTCTGAAAGAACCTCCTGTGGAAAGCATCCATTAGATCTCGGTAGGATCTAATGCTGCCTTGGGGGAGGCTATCGAACCACCTTCTTGCGTTCCCGATAAGCAGTTCGGGAAACAGCTTGCACATGTGGACCTCGTTGAGACCCTGGTTCGCCATGTTATATTGATAGCGTCCCAAGAAATCATGAGGATCCACGAGTCCGTCATAGGTTATCGACGGAGTTCGGTAGTTCTGTGGTAGGGAAGTTCGGGTAATATCGTCCGAGAACGGAGTCCTCAATGCTCCGTACATGGCGAACCCGACATTTCTTCGGTATGGAGGAGATGGAGTTCTCCTGTGATTCCGGTACCGAGGATTCTTTCTTCTGGAAGACATGACACTACTGCGGTAGTGACTGTCTCGTATGGAGGGAGAGGGAGAATCCGCCGTTTTCGCCTCCGGCTGCTTTTGGCTTCTCTGCAGGAAGGCTAAGAACTCATCCTGCTTCTCAGCCAAGAACAGCTTGACAGCCTCATTCAAATCGGGCTGCTGGGAAGACTCGGTGTGACGGCTTTGGAGCGGCTTGTTCCTCCGCCATGAGAACTGGTGGTGGATTTATCCCTAGGCTGTTTTCCAGACCTATGGGTGGATTGGCTTCCTCCTGGTTCTCACGGGCAGGAAAACGGGTACTCTGCGATCTGGTATGCATTTTTTGGGTTGAAAAAATGGTCAAAAATTCGCTTTATCACAAATTTGGTTCTCTGTTTCCCACAGACGGCGCCAGTGATGAGTCCGCGAATTGTTGATGTTAGTAAATGCAGGAAAATACAGATCACGACACAGAGAATTTTACGTGGTTCGATTTACTGAGGTAAATCTACGTCCACGGGGAGAAATGGGGGCAGGTTTGTATTGCTTGATCTGGAATTACAGCTTACAACACAGACTTGCTATATGGTATTTTTCTCTAGAGAGCTTCTAACCCTTTCTATCTGATCTAAGTTCTATTTATACATTGAACTAAGATCGTGGCTTACATCATCACTCTAGGTCGTGGAGGTCGTGTAGGTCATGGCCTAAGATCGTGGCCTGAGTTGACGCCACGTGGTAGTGGGTGTGTTGGAAGTTGTGGAAATCCTGCATGGGTCCACTAACTCCTTGTTCGGTCGAAAACTGAGACCGAACTGCTTTGGTTGCCGATCTGAGAGTAGAGCTTGATGCCGACCTGAGAGTAGAGCTTGGTTGGCTTTTACCGAGCTGTAGGCTGAGGCCGAACTCTTTGGTAATGCCGAACTCGCAGAGCTTGATTGGTCGGCTTTTACCGAGCTGTAGGCTGAGGCCGAACTCTTTGGTAATGCCGAACTCATACTCTTCCTTGGGCTTTGGGCTGATGGGCCGTCATTGCTGTCGGGCTTGTTTAGTACGCACCCCATCATAAAGGTTAATGTGTCTTTTGTGTGGTGTGTAAATTTCAGCCTCTTTGGATGTCGTATGAATTTATTATGATTTTTGCAAGTAAACTGCGCAGTTTCGCGAGTTGTATGTTTTTGGGAGATGTTTTCATGTGCAATTGGCGTGATTCTGAGTGATATGTTTTTGTGATGAATGTGGGTGTGTTTGGCCAAGAGATGGCTCGGGAAAATCTGTGTTTGGCTCAAGGGTTTTGTGTGGGTTGGCCGAGAGACCTAGGGTCCGGCCTAGGGCAGGCTGGTGGGAAGTTTTGAAGGGACGATCCCAGGTGTTTGGGTGTGTTTTGGGACGTAGAATACGTGGTGGGAATGTCGTATAGGGTTTGAGAATCGGAAGTTGAAGGAAAGTGAGTGTACACGGAACCAGCGGCCGAGGTGCCGAACAGATGGCCGAGGTGCCGAACAGACGGCCGAGGTGCCGAGCATAAGATGCCGAGGTGCCGAGCAGGCGGCCGACGACGGTCGGTCGAGGTGCCGAGCCGGACGGCCGAGATGGTCGGCCGAGGTGCCGAACAGGCGGCCGAGACGGTCGGCCGAGGTGCCGAGCCGGACGGCCGAGATGGTCGGCCGAGGTGCCGAGCTGTGCCGAGACAGGTGCCGAGCTGTGCCGAGATAGGTGCCGAGCTATGCCGAGACAAGTGCCGAGCTATGCCGAGACAGGTGCCGAGCTGTGCCGAGATAGGTGCCGAGCTATGCCGAGACAGGTGCCGAGCTGTGCCGAGATAGGTGCCGAGCTATGCCGAGACAAGTGCCGAGCTGTGCCGAGACAGGTGCCGAGCTGTGCCGAGACAGGCGGCCGAGGTGCCGAGCCAGGCGGCCGAGACGGTCGGCCGAGGTGCCGAGCCAGGCGGCCGAGACGGTCGGCCGAGGTGCCGAGCCAGGCGGCCGAGGTGCCGAGCCAGGCGGCCGAGATGGTCGGCCGAGGTGCCGAGCCAGGCGGCCGAGACGGTCGGCCGAGGTGCCGAGCCAGGCGGCCGAGACACCGAGCCAGGCCGAGACGCCGATCCTTTTTCCGAGCTTTTTCCGAACCTTTTCCGAGCCAAGTGAGCCGTTGCACAGTAAGGGTATGCCAGGACTTGGAGTGCTGTGTTCGGGTGTCGTGTGCGCGTTTTGGGTACGCCGTTTGCGTGCGGGGTGTGTTTTGAACGTGTGGCTTTGTGTGTTTGTTATGTAATATGTTGTTAAGTGTATGTACGTGTAACGTGCTAGATGTTGAAGTCGTCCACGTAGGAATCATGCATTGTCGTTTAAAGTCTCGTCTCTTCTGACTCTAATCATGATATTATTTATCTTTCAAAAGGGTGATCGTTTACAAGGAAAGTGTGGTTTTTAAAAGCTAAGCAATCGAGGTGGGCTTTTCTACCCTACTTTTAAGTGGGTTATCTTTAAATACGGACTTTGTTCCGGAAATGTTTATGGAGGTGAACTGTTTGTCTTGCCAATATTTTGTTTTGAAACCTATCTGAAGTGGTTTACCACATATGTTTAATCGAATTCGGGTCTGTTGGGCTGCGAACCCTCAGGCTAGTGTACACGAGACTGGGTGCCATCTGAGAGCAAGTTGGCCGGTCTAGATGACCTGGGGTGTGGCCACGCCCCTTGTCATGGTTTGGATCAGATAGTGTATGATTGAGGGAATAAGGGTGGCAATATCGGAAAAATGACTGCGCAGTCGAATTTATGAAATGTATTTTGTGTACTTGGGTTATTTTCATTATACTCAAAACCCCAATGTTACACTGTTATGGCATGACAAACTATGTTTTTGGCGTGTGTCCACTGAGTGCAATAAGTACTCAGCCCTGCATGTTGTTTTCTTAATGTGCAGGTTGAGCGGCGATGGGGAGGACGGATGTTGAGCAGTTAAAGCCAAAGGGTGTTTTTATCTTTTGGATGGTGTCGTGTCGTCATACCCGGCATCATCTGTCTTTTGGTCTTTTCCGCTGCTTGTAAACCGTCACGATGTTTTCATTTAAAACTCTGAATACTTTAACTCAAGAATGTCGTCACAGTACTTTGTTTTGAATTGAATTTCCTTTTACTAAATGTTTTCGGGTCAAATATTCTCGTTCCCCCTTTCTTCCCCGCTTCTTACTCCCCCCCTAGTCGCGGTCCACCGTACTTCCTATCCTTAGGAAATGCGGGCGTGACACTTAACTTTAGTAAATAAAATAATACTAATTCGTAAATTATGAAAAAAAGTATTGTAAACAACCCCAAAAGTACAATAATAAGAATAGCAAAATAAAGAAATTAAAATAATACATAGTCAATTAATGTCAATATTATATTCATAAATAAATTAGTTCAAGTAATTTATTGGATTGTATTTTATATATTATTATTAATCAAAGTAATGAAATATAAAAAGATGCTAAAAATGAGAAAGAAAATTAAATGATTGAATTAAATAAATTTGTATTAAAGATGAAACGGCCATATTGATTTTAAATTTGTATTTTCAATGAATCATTATCAATCAACGTTGGAATTTCAGATGTTGTTGAAAAGTAACGTTTGTTCATGTAATGGCAAGGAAGTAGTTATTTCATAAATATTCAAATTGATCCTGTAACTTATAAATATTTCAGAATAAGTACAAAATTTATAAATATTTAAAAAAATGCCAAAACTCACATTTTATATTGTATAGATAGATAAAATAAAGATGTGAAAAGTCATATAACTAAAAAATCAAACCAAAAGTTTTAATTCCAAATAATAATGATAGAGGTTAGAAGAGATAGAAAGTCAAAGGCCAAAAACGTTTTTGTTGGCATACGTTTTATTACTGTTAATTAGTTTTGGATCAACAAATTATTTGCTCAATTATAAAATAATTGATCATAACCGTCATGTCTCTTGAAAATCTTACAAATGTATATAATAATAACAATGTACAATATGAGAAAACATATGCCAACATAATTCTACTTGTACTAATTAGAAACGCGAGTCCAACATTTTTTAAATGAGAAACAACATGATATAAATTGTAAACTCACAAATGTATATAATAATAACAATGTATAATACGAATTAAAATTCGTATAAATAAGTTTCGAAACTAAAATTTGAACACAGAACACACGTCAATAAAAATACTTTCAATCTCTAATACAAAAAGATCAATCACAAACACATGTTGATTACAATTTAATGTTTAACGAAAGAAAAATGGAGAAAATTATTGATGTATGTGTTAGGGCATGATTGACGTAGCCCATCTTCCAAAAAGTCTCCGACAACGCCAATATTCCAACTTAGAGCCCATCTTCAACATCTGACGAATAAAAAAAACAAAGTCAAAGCCCAAATTAGAAAAATAATCCACAATCACGATAGAGCGATTTGAGTGCGCAAAACAAATATTACTAATATACAAAAAAGAATTCGTTTAACAAAAGAAACTAACTTCATGTTGTAACAATATTGATGAAGAATCAGAAGAATACCTAAACACGTCTACACTTATCTTGCTCACTATTTTTTTTATCCCACCATTCCCGTCGACATGCAAGTCCAACAAATTCAATTCCGACGCCGCGACACAACCAAAGCCACCAAAGCAAATTCCATTTAGGAATGTGTATATTATAAAATATCGAATGTCATATATTTATAGTAAAACAATGAAGGGGCTCTTCCAAAACCTTTCACTTGCTCTATTAAACATAAGAATAAATGAAAATCTTTTTAAATTCCCCAATTCCAAAAGTTCCAAAAATATTATTTCCAATCGGTTTTTTCCTTATTAAATTGGGTGCTTTAAAGAGAATTAATGTTGTATTGCAATAATTATTATATTTAATGGTTTGATAAAGATTAAAAGAACTTAATTAGTAATCTTTACCGTGGTTTTGCTATTCTTCTTGACCTTTAGTAATCCCATTGTTATTTATTCAATTAATGTCACGTAATTTATTTTTTACCAAAATTTGTAATTTCCAAAATGCCCCCAAAACTCAACTTTTATATATGTATAGATTTGTAAAATGACCAAAATTTAGGACGCAAACAAAAGCATCCTTAAGTTAATGACACAATCGTCGACCATTACATCCTCAATCTTTTGAATTTTTTTTTATGCTTTCATTTGTGTCCCTTAACTTTAGTTGAGATGCCAAGAATAAAGACATTTTTTAAAGCCCAAGTGGAATATGTAGAGAAACATAAATTAGAAATCTTGATTGAATAAAAAATATCCTTACTCCTTAGCTATTCTTTTTTCTATAGGGACCAACTTTGTTTTGGGGGAAAACAATATATATGGGGTGGCCTTTTTATCAGGCAGTGTAGTTACGGCTGTTCATAAGGACTATTGCAAGGATAGATCTCATTAGTTCATAACAATTAAATCTTGTCATTTAGGGATGGATTGCATATCGTAGTCTCACTATAAATTGAATGATTTATAAAAATATTGAAAATTGAGTTTTTGGGCACCCGCCTCATGTATTCGAAATATCCGAAGCAAAATTGAGTTGGATTTAGATGGGATGTTGGTGCATTTTTAGCGCAGAGTATCCAAAATTTCGGTTTGAATAGCCACGGAAATCCTTACACAAAATCGTTTGTAGTATAAAAGAATAAAATAAAATTGTACAGTCAAGTAAATGTCACATTGCACTTGTATCCGACTTGTGGGGCTTCCAGTTTATTAATTAGTTATTGTTCTGTTGTTGGGTCCAAATCATTGGATCGTATTTTGGAACGATATACTTTGATTACTATAGGTGCTTTTGATGTAAAAAAACATTGCACTTGTAAAATTGCCTTATAGCCGTCCTTATATTGTTGTACTTGATTACATATATGACTTTGTCGGTGGCCTATAATTTCATACTGTATAATACTATTAGCATTAATATCTATGGGGTTGTATTTTAGTACCTACTGCAAAATTAAGACCTATAATAAGTCCTCGGATAAAAAATAAGGTTAGATCAAATAGTACAGATATCATCACAAACAGATATCATCACAAACATTACGTAGTGTGGTCAGTGGTGGAGCTAGAAAATTTACAATAGGGGGTCCAAATTTATGTTAGGAGTCTTTTCATCCGACAAAATTTATCATGTTTTGACTCAACACGACAAAATATCTAAAAGTACTAAATATAAGTATATCTAATAAAAATTACTACTCCTTCGTCCCACAATAAAAGTTATAGTTTGCCATTTCGGTCGGTCCCGCTATAAAAGTCATATTTCACTTTTATAATAAAATGGTAAGTAGGTCTCACATTTCAGTAACTCACTTCACTCACATTCTATTATAAATCAATATAAAAAAGTAGACCTCATATTCCACTACTTTTTTCAATCCACCATTCTTTACCTTTCATAAAACTCGTGCCCATAGTAAATGTGACTTCTATTGTGGGACGGGGGAGTACTATATATGTTTGTGTATTTAAATAAATTAATATCGTGTTTTAAATAATAAAAAGGAAATATTTTTTCCTTTATTTTAAATTTCTCACAATTTTAAAATTCAACGTAGGTAGAAGTACGGGGCAAGAAGCAAGAGGCTTTCCACAGACATGTTCCATTTGCGCATAAGCAAGAGGCTTTCCACAAATACGTCGAGCGAGCATTCAGAATTCTACAAGCACATTTCGTCATCATTAAAGGACTGGGGTGATTGTTGTTCCGAGAAGTACCTGCCAACATCATATATGTATGTGCATTATAATTGATAACATGATTATTGAAGATAAATGACCAAACACTTCTAATTTGGTCGACGAGGATATCCACGGCTCGTCAAACTCCGCCACTGTGTGCAAATAAACCCACGTGTTACAATGTGTGAAAAATACTACTCACTCCGTCTCACTCAAGATGTTCACATTCTTGAGTAGCACGAGATTTTATGAGAAGTTTTTAGGTGGATTAAACAGAGTTAAGTATATATGTAATTGAATATTTTAACGAGGAGGGATGAGAGATGAATTTATTTCTAAATATAGAAAGTAAACATCTAGAGTGAGACAAACTAAAACGGAAAGTTGAATATCTTGAATGGGACGGAGATAGTACTAATAGAGCCACGCATTTCATGGGAATGTGTGAAATTATAGCCATGCACTCTACTTACCTACGAAAGAACAAGAAAACGGCCCATAGTCCAGTAAAAAACAACTCAAATTCTGCACAAGTTTGAATGTTTCGGAGTTTTAATAATGGCTGTAACCAGAATAATAGTGTTATAGGGGCAGTTTTGTAGTGTGGATGGGATGTAACATGGAAAGTAATTTGGGATAAAATTTTCAGTAGGATTGCGTATGGATAAGAATTTTAGTATTTTGTTTGGTATGGATAAGAATTTTAGTATTTTGTTTGGTAAAAAAAATAGTTTTTTGGATTAGATGAAACATCATTTTTGGTCCACGAACTTTGCCAAAGTATCATTTTAGGTCCGTGAACTTTGAAAATATCATTTTAGGTCAGTGAACTTTGAGTTAGTATCATTTGAGGTACTTTTTACTATTTTCAAGTTTTTTGGACGAAAATACCCTCAATACCCTCAATAACTTTGAGTTAGTATCGTTTGAAGTACTTTTTACTATATTTTTAATAAATTTATCATATACTCATAATTTTTTATAAATATCTTTACAATATATTTTTGACAAATTTTCTAAATATAATTTGACCTTAAATATTATCACTTAATTTTGTGACATGCAAATAAAATCGCTTCTTCAATTTTTTATATTAATTTTTTTTTAAATTGAATAAAGAACTTTTCTTTAATAATAAAAAAATTGAATAAAGATCTTTTCTTACATGTCACAAAATTAAATGATAATATTGAAGGTCAAATTATATTTAGAAAATTTGTCAAAAATATATTGTAAAGATATTTATAAAAAGATCTTTATTCAATTTTTTATTATTAAAGAAAGTTCTTTATTCAATTTATAAAAAAAATTAATATAAAGAATTGAAGAAGTAATTTTACTTGCATTTCACAAAATTAAGTGATAATATTTAAGGTCAAATTATATTTAGAAAATTTGTCAAAAATATATTGTAAAGATATTTATAAAAAAATATGAGTATATGATAAATTTATTAAAAATATATACACTTTAAGGTATTGAGGGTATTTTCGTCCAAAAAAACTTGGAAATAGTAAAAAGTACCTCAAATGATACTAACTCAAAGTTCACGGACCTAAAATGATATTTTCAAAGTTCATGGACCTAAAATGATACTTTGGCAAAGTTCGTGAACCAAAAATGATGTTCCCTCTTTGGATTATTGTTTAAGTGGGAGCTAAAGTGACATTATTACCCTTCCATTTTTTTTTAGTTGAAGAAATTGCAGTAGACGAGTTTGGCAAAATCCAGATCCAAAATTCGTCAAAAATTCCATAATCAATAGATTCATTCATAAATGAGAGAAAATCGAGTTTTACAATCAAAATCAAGGAACCTAGAATCGATTTGCAGGCTCAAATATGCGCAAACGAGAATCCAGATGGAAGAATTGAACCTCTAAAATTGATTTTCAATCCATAATCACAAAAAAAAAATGGAAAACAACAGCGGCCATGGTGCACGCCGGCTCGGATCTCACTCCGAGAATCGTCACGACAACAAATTAGCAGGTCGCCGCCACTACCGCCATGTCGCAAACGACGGCGGCCATAGCGTTGACGACGGCGAGGGAGACGAGAACTCGAGAGGGGCATACTACCACTGGGCGGATGGCGGCAGTCATGGTGTGAACGACGGCTGCCATGGCGTAGAGAGCAGGAGATTACAGAGGGGAGGGGGAGAAATGAAATGGAGGTGGAGGAGAGAATGAAACTAGGCGTAGAGAGTAGGAGATTACAAAATGATACTGCATTCGTTCAACATTAATAGAAACGTTTCATTTTCCGCACTCATTTTGAAAAAAAATGATATTAAATAGTTAAAGTGGAGAGAGAATAATGCAGAGAAGAGTCTTATCTATAATATTCTCTCTTACTTTACTTTTTCTCCACTTTAACTATTTATAATTATTTTTTCAAAATGAGTGTCCAAAATGAAATGCCTTTATTACTATGGAACGAAGTGAGTATCTTGAATGCGTGGCTTGGAATTATTCTACTCCAAATTTATGAAACTAAACATCCATGGCTTTCTTATGCCACCAGTTTCATTGATTTTCGACAATGTTTTTCGAAGTTAGTCAATGTTTTGTAAAATCCTGAAACATGCTAGATAGGAAGTATTTGAATGCATGTATGAAGAATATTTAGTAGCTTAGTTTACCTTGTTTGATTATTAATTAATAGCTAAAGTATTTAACAGAGAAGAATGTAAACTGATGATCTAGAGACAAATTTCGGGAAGGAGATGATTGCAATAATCAAGACTGGTTGAACGTATGAGGTAGGGTGTTTCGAACTTGAACTTGATTCTTAATTGAGTAAATATTCTTATAGAAGCATATCTATTGAAAATAACACAGAAATTAGTATGGCTAGGTGAACCGAAAATGAATAAATATTATTTCCGGTTCCGGTTCCGAACCGCCGGTTTTCGAACGGTTCTCACGGTTCCGGTTCGGTTTTGGCGGTTTTTTTTGCTATATAATTTGAAATTTGGACTTATACAATAAATTGGAACAAGACAGTGGATAATTTAAATTGAAATAAGACGAATAAGGTGAAAATCATATCAATTTTATTGAATTTGAGTTGTAACGGACAACGATACATTACAATTTACAATACATATACAAGTATACAACAATGTGATATAATTTACAAGTGTCGTCGGAACATAAATAAAAAAATATGAAATGAGGGGGAAAAAGGAAAAAATTTGAAAAGGGCTTGAGCTCAACTTAAACTTTCAAAGTTAAACTTTTCAAATTTAAGTTGAGTTGCCTACGTATCCACAATTTTATTGAGGAATCAAAGCTCACGTAGTTCTCTTACCTTGCTTACCTTTTTTGGTCGGCCGTGCTCGCCATTCACCGCCCCTCCCCCGTCATTGATATTGTTGAGCGCCCTCGCTTCCGACCTCATCATCGGTGGAAAAGTCTTCACCATCACTCTCTACACGGAAGTCGAAATCCGGCTCTTGTGCTCTAATGTCCGCCTTTGCCCAATCATCAAGTAACATAGTTGCTTCCATGTTTTTAGCGGAGAGATTGCTTCTTTTGTCATCTAGGACACAACCGCCAACTCTAAAAGCTTGCTCAACGGCGACGGTGGAAGCGGGAACGGCGAAAATCTCCTTAGCCATTATCGAGAGTATCGAAAACTCTCGATAGCCGATCAGTTCCCAAGAATAGATACGTAAGGTTGCTTTTACGTTTTACCAGTGTTGTCTTGTCTCATAAATCCAGATCAAATAGTCAAATCCAAACCGCCGGTTCCGGTTATAACCGCAGGTTAAATTGATTTTTTTTATCAACGGTCATTTTAAAAAGGTACATTACCGATTCCCCTCTCATCTCTCTCACCATAAATACAGTCGTTCCATTACTTAAATTCAGTCGATTCTGAACTACACTCACCTTCTTCACTTTTTCAAACCACCATTCCCTTCACAATCCTTCTTTTATTTGCTCAATCTTAGCTATGTCCAGTGTAGGAAGTGAGAAGAGAAAATGCAAGAGGCTGCGGGCGGCGCCACCATCCAAAGGCGACAATCAATTCGAAAAGCTAGTAGATCCAATCGTCGGAGATCTCAAAAATGGGGGGAAAATGGATCAATTTGAATTCAAAATCTGAATTAAAAAAAAATGAAAATCGGCCGAAACCGACGGTTTTGGGGTAAAACCAGCGGAACCGCCGGTTTCACGGTTAACCGCCGGTTCTGGTCAAAAAACCACCAAAAAAAGCTGCCAATGGCTGACGCCTCAGATACCTCGCCGGAACCGTGAAACCGCCGGTTAACAGGCGGTTCGGAACCGTCCGGAACGGGCGGTTCAGTGACAGTTTCGGTTCGTAAAATCTTGAACCGGAACCGGCCTGCGGTTCCAAATACGACGGTTTCGGTTCGTAAAAATTGTCACGGTTCCGGTTCGGTGGTTAACTGCCGGAACCGGAAACCGTGGGCACCTCTAGGTAGAACTATTGATAAAGTTTATTGTGTTAAAGTTTTGTGGATACAAATTGTACTACATGTCTAAAGGTTGCTAATGATATACTCTATTAAGATGCACATGTAGATGTAAAAATAGATTGTGAGAACAAACCTGTGGCGGGGTAAACAAGTTCAGGATAAAAGTTATTTGACCAAGTAGGGACGCAGTATAACGTTCTTTTCTCAGAGTTCACGACACAAAGTTATATAATAAACACCCTACTAAGTCATGGTACCTCGCTCATATTTTCCTCTCCCTGCATGTTAAATGTTGTTATTATCTTTTTGAGTATGTGACAACTATGTTGGTCAAGTCATTGGTAAAATTAGGTAAATATGCAAGTGAGATTTTCGTATTGTGAATAGTCATGTAAACTTTTGTTTATTTATCTATTCGTTGAATTAGTCCTGACCATTTTAACTATGGCGTCTAATGAGATAGACTCTCAATTTTTTTTTAAAGAAAGTAGTCCCAAAATTTTACCATTGTTTATAATCATTGAAAACGCTTTATGTCGTGACATCATATATAATAAATTATTAAGTATTCGGGTAAGAGCCATTACACCTAGTGTGAAGTCTGTGCAATGTTTGTCGTGTGCACGTAGTGTGTGCCATGTATGTATGTGTGTAGTGTGCATAGCGTGAGTAATGTGTGCACTGCATGTGCTATGTAAGTGCAGTGTGTATAGTGTGTGCTGTGTGTAGTATGTGTATAGGGCGCCCAGTGTGTGTGTGCTGTGTGTAGTATGTCTATAGTGTGTGTGATAGAAATCCGTGGGTCCTAAAACCAATTGGTAATAGGAGGAGGGGCCCATTAGACTTATATACTAGTTTCAGTTTTCTCTTGACACCGATGTGAGACAGTTATATGTTATATTTTTAGTTTCAATTGCCAACAGTGTGCAATGTGCCATGCGTGTATAGTGTGTGCAGTTTGTGTACAGTGTGTACAAGTGTGGGCAGTGTGTGTAGTGTATAATTGTTCATATTTCATTCCATGTCTATACTATTTGTAGTTACCAATCATGGGAATGAAATCAATGAAGATAATAATAATCATTGTATTCTTTGCACTTACCAAACACAAGAATGGAATTGAAGAAACCCATAACAAGGGAAGAGTTATTACATTGGCTGCATCCCATATCATCACAATTTTGTCAAAGGAGGAAATTGCAAACATATGGGAATTTGGCTTAAATTGAACATCAGTAATGAGCTGAGTATGCCCTTGGACAGCCTGTGTGGTTGATAATTAAAACCTGCTTCAACCATATACGAATTTGTACTCGTCAAAACGGAATTCCAGGATCGCTAAACTGCACAACCTTTTTTCTCATGCCCAACAGTATCTAAGAATTTTCCGTGGGTTGAAAAATCGCATCATAATATTGCTTGGGTGGAGACTTCTGATTGGCTCGAAAGGAAAATCTGCAAAAACATAAATTTTTTGAGTAAGAAGTTACAAATAAAGTTATGTGAATACTTTATTGACATTTTCTTGCCATGTTCAATACTCTCTCACTACACATTGATCACTAATTTAAGTTTGACGAATTACTTATAATATTGCCAAAAAAGTTCAGTTGCCATGATATAAATCCTTATAAACACATTGTCCGTCGTATACTGCACTAAAGCATATATTCATGAGGTGTTCGGTTGGCAAGATTAAATCTCATGATTAAATATGTGTCATATTTGGTTCATAAGATTGAACCCTTCAACTTAATCATAGATGGATAGTCTCATGATAATTAGTCATAGCCTCCTCCCTCCAACTAAAATAATCCCACAACTTAATTCTAGATGGATAGTCTCATGATATTAGTCATGACAACCGAACGCCACCTCATGATACACATATACATGAATAGCCTGACGTGCAAGTATTATGCGGATCTCGTGCAGTTTATTTGGGGTGCAAAACATAAGGGGGTTGAAGCTGAGGGGTTTAATTCAAATTTAAACCCCACTATACCTTTGTGCCCATCTTCCCGTCCAGTTGTCAATGCGCTGGAGCTGCCCACTGCATTTGCACCGCCGGTAGCTTGGTCGCCGGTGTTTGATGTCCCTCGATTCCCTTGGATCTGCCAATTGCGAGGGATCCTCTTTTTGTTCATCTCGTCCCATCAGTCGGGATACCCGACTAGGAGGAAAACCCATCTCGGGTGTGTTTTCTTTCTCCCATTTTCATATTGTTCGGTCTCTTTCGGTGCAGGTCGTAGACTGTAGCGAGTCCTCTCCGCTACCGTATGTCACCACCAATCCCTCCCATAGCTCCTTCGTAGTTGGGTATTATTTCCGGACCTCGTTTATGAGTTCGGGTTCCATGTTGTTGATTATCCACTAGTTAACGCAATGATCAACTTTTGCCATGTTGCGTGGCCTGGGTCGGTGGAGGTCTAAATCCCGTGCGATGTAGGAGGATAATACTCTCCCCAATCGCTCATTTGTTGAGGTTCACTAAGAGGATAGTTATCTCCGATAATTTGGTTGAGATAACAACCTTGCTAGGTTGTCCGGGTTGGCTGTCGGTTTTGGAGGTGGAGTTGGGGAATTCTGTATGCTCTGTAGGATGAATTCTGCAAACTTTACTGCAAAATCATCCGAGAAGTTCATAATTGAGCTATGGGTTTGCTTTTGTTCCTCTGAATCTGACATTGTGGTGTTTGTTTTGATGCAAGTTTTCTAACTCTTGGTCGAAAGTTTGAGATTGGTATGTTTGAATGATGATGATATAAAATTCCAAGTCCATATTATTCAACCTGCTCTAGTATCATGTTTATTGATGATAACCGAGAGAGGGAAGAAACGATAGTAGATATGATTGGGGAATTTTTCAGTGTTTATTACTCACTTTTGGAGGCTGCCTCATTATGTAGAAGGATGTATCAATTAAATATTTTTTACCTAATTTTATGATTGTTTCCATTCCAACAGTTTTTGCCGGAAATTTATGAAAATGGTTCGGGCCAGGAAAAAAACACAATCAGTCAAAGTTTTTTGGTTTTTTAATACTTCTTTCAAACTTCGTGAAAAATACCATATTTCGCGAAAGTTAATGGTTATAGGAACCAAAATTCTTAAAACAATAAATTTTCTTTTGTTTATACATTTGAACCGAACCGAACAAAAGATAAAAATTTGGCAAATTTGAATTGAACCAATCTGAAAAACAAAAAAAAGAATTGAATATTTTAAATTTTGATTTGGCTCGGTTGAATATTCAGTTTTCCATTATTTTGCTCAATCCTAGTGTGAAGTGTGTGTAGTGTAGAGATGCCCACCGGTTCCGGTTCCGGCGGTTAACCGGCGAACCGGAACCGTGGCAATTTTTCCGAACCGGAACCGTCGCAATTCGGGTCGCGGTCCGGTTCAGGTTCATGATTTTTCGAACCGGAACCGTCACCGAACCGGCGGTTCGGGACGGTTCGGAACCGCCGGTTAACCGGCGGAACCGCCGGTTCGGGCGCGTAAATCAAGGCGTCAGGGATGGGGCTGACGGCGGCAGCTTTTCAGCGGCAAAACCGGCCGGTTCCGGCGGTTTTTGGACCGGAAACCGGCGGTTAACCGTGAAAACCGGCGGTTCCGGCGGTTTTCCGCCAAAACCGCCGGTTTTTCCGGCGGTTTCGCGGTTCGGTTGTATTTTTTTTAATTTGAAATTTGGATTTATACAACAAATTGGAACAAGACAATGTATAATTCAAATAGAAATACGGCGAATAAGGAAGAAATGATATCTATTTTATTGAGTTTGAGTTGTAAGTTGTAACGGACAACGATACATTACAATTTACAATATGTATACAAGTATACAACATACAATAATGTAATATAAATTTGAAATTTGGACTTATACAATAAATTGGAACAAGATAATGGATAATTTAAATTGAAATAAGACGAATATGATGAAAAATGATATCAATTTTATTGAATTTGAGTTGTAACGGACAACGATACATTACAATTTACAAATATACAAGTATACAACATACAATAATGTAATATAAATTTGAAATTTGGACTTATACAATAAATTGGAACAAGAGTACAAGACAATGGATAATTTAAATTGAATAAGACGAAGAAGGTGAAAATAATATCAATTTTATTGAATTTGAGTTGTAACGGACAACGATACATTACAATTTACAATACATATACAAGTATAAAACTTACAATAATGTAATATAAATTTGAAATTAAATTCTTCTATTTCCCCCCATTTTTTAATCTATAAATACCCCCCTCTATTCTCATTTACATTCACCACACTCTTATGTTAATAAGAGTTTCTCTCTTCAATCTCCCAATTCTCTCTCTTTGTCTCCAATTTCTCATTTGTGCTATTGTGCTTCCATTTAATTACTCAAGTGCTACTCTTATTACGCATTGTTATACACTTATACTTGTTCCCGTAGTTCTTCCATTTTTCCCTTCATTTCATGTTTTTTTATTTGTAAATTATATTACATTGTTGTATGTTGTATACTTGTATATGTATTGTAAATTGTAATGTATCGTTGTCCGTTACAACTCAAATTTAATAAAATTGATATCATTTTCATCATATTCGTCTTATTTCAATTTAAATTATCCATTATCTTGTTCCAATTTATTGTATAAGTCCAAATTTCAAATTTATATTACATTATTGTTGTTGTATACTTGTATACATATTGTAAATTGTAATGTATCGTTGTCCGTTATAACTCAAACTCAATAAAATAGATATCATTTCTTCCTTTTTCGCCGTATTTCTATTTGAAGTATACATTGTCTTGTTCCAATTTGTTGTATAAATCCAAATTTCAAATTAAAAAAAAAAATACAACCGAACGCGAAACCGCCGGTTCCGAACCGGAACCGCCTAAACCGCCGGAAAAACCGGCGGTTCCGAACCGGAACCGGAACCGCCGGTTTTCGAACCGGAACCGGAACCGGAACCGTGAAATAGCCTCACGGTTCGGTTCCGGTTCCGCCTTCGACCGAACCGGAACCGGCGGTTCCGAACCGGAACCGCCGGTTCGTGAACCGTGGGCAACACTAGTGTAGTGTGTGCAGCGTGTGTAGCCAGTGGTGGCTACGCTGGGCAGGCCGCCCAACCATTTTAACTTTACCTAATATAATACTCCCTTCGTCCCACTTAAGTGAATGATTTTCCCTTTCGGGATGTCCATTTAAATGACGCATTTCAAAAATAGAAGCATTCATCTTTCTACTTTTTCCTTCTCTTTTACTTTATTATCTCCACCTAACTCACCGAACAAAACTACATAAAATCCGGTGGCAGAAAGAATACTCCCTTTAGAGTAGGATGGTGAGAGTATATGCATACAATAATGTTCTAATGGATATCTAGCTCAGTTCGTTTTTCCATCCGTTTGTCTTCTAAAGGATACCAAGTTCGAACCTCCTTGGGTGCAGAATTTGTAGCTTTTATATATATTTCCGAGTAAAGGTTAATTTTGGTCGTAAACATATGATCAAAATATGAATTTGGTCCAAAACATTAACTTTTTGGAAAACAGGTACATAACAAATGAAAATGTTGCCGAAGTAGTCTTTTTTTTTTACGGTTCCGTAAAAAAACTAACAGTTAATACTAATTGCACCGTGGCATGGCCGTTAGTTTTTATTTTACGGAACCGTAAAAAAAGGATCACTCCGACAAGGATTTCATTTGATATGGACCTGTTTTTCAAAAAGTGAATGTTTTGGACCAAATTTGTGTTCATGTGTTTAGGACCAAAAATGACCTTTAGTCCATATTTTCTTTATATGTTATACTTCCTCCGTCCATAAAAAATAGACAAGGTTATGAATGACACAGATATCAAATGTTTGTATTGTAGTAGTATATAGTATCATTGTTTTCTTTCATTTTGAAATTTCGCCCTTCATGCCTAGAAGCAAAGGACAGACAGTATCACTATCATGGGAGCCCAAATTGATTTTGATGGAAATTTAAATTTGGAGGCAGGTGGAGCATATTGACCGAAAAGTACTATTCCACTTGGGTGTGGCTCGTGGCAAAAAAATGTATGTCGTCGACTATTTGATGGCTGTGTGTATTGCCCTCTGTATATCATCATGTTATCGAAAACGAGTTTCACCATTTCCTCAGAAGGCTTCGGCGTGAATGTGATCTCAAGGTACTTCACATTGAGAGAGTAGTTTTATACTTTTATTTTGCTCATCGTCTCATCGTCAATTATTTGCTGGTTGTTTTTGTTTTTGAAGTGAGACTTGATTTTCATTTGTGGAAATGCATTTCATTAAAATGCCTATATATATTGTGCTGTTATGTTGCTCATGTTCTCTAACCTTTTTCTTTTTTGTGCAGGTGTAGAATGGTATATGGAGAAAACCCATAAGGTGGCTACTGCTAGCCTAGCATGTAGAGGATCCCAGTTGCAGCCTTCAGATGCGGCATGTGCTTCATGGAGACGTGTACAAAGTTGCCACATGGAATACCACCCGCCAGAGGCGGACCTCTATGGTGCCTTTGGGGTCCCATGAAACCCCAACTTTTGTATCTATTACTATCTATATATATATTAGCTTCACATAAAGCAAATATACATATGTTAGTGCAGGTGGTTGAGACTTTAGAGCATCCACAACGGTGGACGGACGGCATCCGTCCGTGCCGCTGGCAAGGACGAGCTCCGCCGTCGCTGCGCTCTTGCCGCTGGCACGGACGTGCTCTTAGCTAAGATCACGTCTGTGCCAACGGTAAGAGCACGAGGCGTCGACGTGGCATGCTCTAATTGGCCGTTGATTTTATTTTTTTATTTATTTTTTTAAAAAAATCGAAAAAATCTGAAAAATTCAAAATTAATAAAAAAATTATTTTCCCACTTCCTAATAAATATATTCCATTTTTTCCACACTTTTAATTTATTTTTTTCATTATTTTTACCCCAAAATTCATACTTTCATCTATAAATAGTCTCATTTCAAACACAAAAAATGACACTATACCAACAACTCTCTCAATCTCAAATTTTAGGATTTTAATTATGTAATTTTTAATTTTTAGGAGTCTAATTATGTAATTTTTAATTTTTAGTATTTTAATTATGTAATTTTTAATTTTTAGGATTTTAATTATGTCGTTTTATTTTATTTGTCATTTGTAATATTATTTAGGTTTTTTTAATGAATTTTAATATT
>NW_024598990.1:0-13463 GCF_004379255.2 Salvia splendens | reverse complement strand
GCTACAATAGCGCCGAACGGATCGCCCAGCGCACCGTCTAGCGCCACGGAACCGCCGAGCGCTAGGCGGTTTTTAATTCCGAAATGGCTGGGCGGTTGCAATAAATCGCCTAGCGCCAGCGCTCGGCTAAGCGGTGCGCACTATTGTGGATGACCTAAAAAACCCACCTATCCTTTATCAACGTTGCAGGGCTCATAATCACAAGACCCCTTATCGATCAAAATCACACGTCACCTATTTTCCCATTCCATATTTCTAACTCAATGCCCAAAAAATAGGATGCCATTCTCGTTCACATTTTTCAAGGTTTTCGGGCTCTTCTCTGCTCTTTTCTTTCTACATTTGGTTTTGTCTTAGTTTGCACTATTAAGAAGTATTGGCATTTCTCAATTCTCATATTTAGCACAGTTTATATGTTTATTAGTGTGAAAACTCATTTTTATTATGAGGGGCTGTGAGAGATGTGCAATGGCATTTAGTTGGCTAAAAATTGATTCTTGCTGAAAAAAATTGTCTTTGGAGAATCCCAAGTGATTAAGTGAGGATTTGAGTGAAATAAATGAAATTCTGTTTTTTTGACACTTCTGTGTTTTTGCTTTAGTAATTAGTAGTGTACCATATTTCAAGAATTGATATCGCATTAATCCCAATATAGCAAGTTTGACGGTTTGTGTGAGATTGTGCAATGCTGACATTTAGTTGATTAAAAATTGTTTCTTTTAAGAATCCCAAGTGATGTAGTGAGGGTTTTGAGTGATATACCATGAAATTCTGCTTCTCAAGTGCTTAAATTAGCATATTATATAAAAAAATCCATTATTAGATGCCGCAGCCGTTTTCTTGAAAGATACACTTTATAGCTGTTATATTCATGAAAGATGAAAGCTTCATTGAAAATTTCATGAATCAAGGCGGAAAGATTCATGATTCTCTTCAAGGAATATACAGTTGGATTCTTCTTGTGTGGTGGGGTGGGGTGGGGGGAATCTATGAAATATGAAAATTTTTTTTTTTTTAAATACTCCCTCTAAGAATGTGTTGAGTGTGTTGTAAATAAGAAATGACCCACTTGTATGGATTTGAACTATAGTTCAGGATTCTTGAGTTAGTTTAGTTTTTTGTATTTGCAGAGCTTTTGATTTGTGTTTATGCTATTGTATCTTCTCTATTTGGAATAATATCTAGATTATCTTAACTGTCGTTGCAATGAAAATATGTTCGAGAGAGTTGCTTATTGCATTAAATAGTTCACATGAGAATCATCCTTCAATCTAAAACTATGATGAAATTCAAATGCCAATGGAGTTTTACTATTTTTGGAGAGATATGAAACGAAATCATGATTTGTATTGCAATGCTATATCGTAAACAATACTGATATATACATGGACTTTTGATGATGAATTGGTAAAACATTCATGTTTGACATGTTAGAAGCATATCTAACACGATTGTTCTAACTCAGTTAGTGTTCGGCTGTCATCAGCATGAGCCATGGCTTTTCCGCTGTACTCAGGAGTGCTTCCAATAGCGAAAGCAAATTATTGCATGATAAATCGAAGTTAACTAGTTGTGGAAGATATGGCTGCGGTAGAGCTAATTTCAATGGCAATCTAATAGTAAGAGTAGGTTTGGGTAGATGGAACCTCCGGTGTGAAAGGTTGGGGCGGAGGCAGTCACCTTCAAGCTGCGGTGGGATTAGCTCAGTTATAGCCGAGGTGATGAGTCCACTTTTTGATGTGTTCTCAATGTGTTGTTGCCATTGCTTCGTGTTTCACACATTCTTGTTATGTATAGGTGAAGGAGAAACTGTGTTTCCCGGAGGTGTCTAGTCTTGATTTTTGGAAGAAACGGACCTATGTTGAGGGAGCAGGGTGGTAGTGGCGTTAGCACTGATGATGAGTCCCTTGGCTCAGGCTGTGGACGCATTGAAAACTTGTACTTGCTTACTCAAGGAGTGTAGGTAACCCGAAATTAAAATTTTTGAGCACATAATAGTGACAATAGTACGACTATGCCATTTCCCGTCTTATAATATTGATCACGAGCAATGATGTTTGGCTGCAGAATCGAGCTTGCAAAGTGCATTGCGAATCCATCATGTGCTGCTAACGTTGCGTGTCTCAACACTTGCAACAACAGGCCGGACGAGACTGAATGCCAGGTAACTCGAACACTTGCCATAATATACGAACTTCTTGAGATTTTCATAGCTCTAATAAGTAGGTTTATCAGTTTATGATCATTGTGTATTGCAGATAAAGTGCGGAGATTTGTTTGCAAACAGCGTAGTGGACGAGTTCAACGACTGTGCAGTCACAAGGAAGAAGTGTGTGCCTCAAAAATCTGATCTAGGCGACTTCCCCGCACCAGATCTGGCCCTTCTAGTGCAGAACTTCAACATGAGTGATTTCAATGGGAAATGGTTCATAAGCAGCGGTTTGAATCCTACGTTCGACACTTTTGACTGCCAACTGCACGAGTTTCATACCGAGGGGAACAAGCTTGTAGCAAACTTGACATGGCGGATCAAGACTCCGGACACGGGCTTCTTCACCCGAACAGCAGTCCAGAACTTCATCCAAGATCCTAAATATCCGGGGATATTGTACAACCATGACAACGAGTATCTTCACTACCAAGATGACTGGTAACTTCTGCTCATTGTTATGCCCATTGCTCGAATTATTGCATTTCTTAACATATACTCCCTCCGTTCCACGATAATTGGCAACACGCCTATATCGTTCGGCATAGTGTCAAGTTAGCTATAAGGCACTTGTTGATAGAGGTGGCAAATTTGACTACACATTTGTAGACTTGAGATAAAATGGACTGGGCCAATAAAATGGATTGGCCCAATAAGCAGCTCGGGAGGCTAGGGTCAGCTTGGCCCAAAGATTGGTCATATGCCCAAAAACCATAACCTGATTGGCCCGGACTGACCGGCTCGAGTATTTTGACGCCTACTTGATGGTACTATCATTTAGCTATCAATATTGATGATTATGGTGTGTGTGTTGGCCTAGCAGTAGAGTGGTTAATGTCAAAGGTCTTAGGTTTGAGTTTAACGTGTTGATTATGAATCGTTTGAGCAGGTACATTCTCTCAGCCCAGGTGGAAAACAAACCAGACGACTACATATTCGTCTACTACCGTGGCCGGAACGACGCGTGGGACGGCTACGGCGGCGCAGTGATCTACACCCGGAGCGCGGTTCTGCCCGAGAGCATCGTGCCCCGGCTGGAGAAGGCGGCGAAGAGCGTCGGCCGCGACCTGAGCCAGTTCATCAAGACAGACAACACGTGCGGGCCCGAGCCCCCCCTGGTGGAGCGGCTGGAGAAGACGGTGGAGGAGGCGAGGGGATCATCGCGAGGGAGGTCGAGGAGATCGAGCAGCGAGGTCGAGCAGGGAGTCGAGAAGGCGAAGAAGACGGAGATGACGTTGTTCGAAAGGCTGGCGGGAGGGTTCCAAGAGCTGATCAAAGACAAGGATTACTTCTTGCAAGAGCTGAGTAAGGAAGAGATGGATTTGTTGAATGATCTGAAAATGGAAGCAAGTGAGGTGGAGAAGCTCTTTGGAAGAGCTTTGCCTTTGAGAAAACTGAGGTGAATGTGTTGTATAGTCAAAGAATGAAAGAAAGATTTATTGATTTTATTAGTACCATTTTATGCAAAGACTCATGTATAGCTCATACATGATTCTATAGAGAAATATCATGCTACATTTTATATGACCACTATTTGTGAACATAGTTATCATTTAATTTACATTTAGTGTAATTTTTTTATTTTATATTATAAATTGATATTAATACATTAAAAATTATTGTCGACTTTTTTAATCTTACAAATTACATAAAAATCAAAATCTTATTTATTATTATTATTTATTTATATTTATTTAAGATTATAAAGAAAAAATGAATTTTTAATTTTAGATAATTTATAAAGTTAATTAATGGGGTCAATAATACTTTTTAGATATTGTATACAAAATAAATAACGCTAACAAGTGGAGTACTAAGCGAGAGAATTAATAATATTTTTTTAGTTGTTGCACTAAAAATAGTATGTATAAAATAAAATTAATATAGCCTACCGGTAACAAGAAGAAAAGAGAGCAGTACCACGAATATTTTTTATTATTCTAAAACCTAAATTAATAAATTTAATTCTTTATAGATACTTTGGTTTTGTTTTATTTGGATCCGACAATATTAATATAGATTTGATATGTACTTTTGGGCTTTCACTATTCTTAGACTTTGATGGGGTGGGGTCCATCAACTAAGTCACAATTTTTCTTAGTTGAAATTTGGTTTCGATGTGTTTTAAGTATTAAACTATAAATCAAGTAATGGTTATGGTTGATTATTCAATAATAGTATATAATTTTATTAAACTTCTTCAATATTAAGTAAAAATGGTCATTGGGGTTCACTACTTATAATGTCTTCATTTTATAACAAATCGTGAGGCATAAAAAACGAATACATAGCTATATCCTATATAGAAATACTATAGCACATGATAGTAAATGTGGATAGCATAAAGATAAAACATGTATACTGTATTTATTCTCCACTTGGCCAATAATTATGGTGGTAATTGACAAAGTGGTGCGGCAGAAATCATGGTGGAAAATGTTTCTTTTTAGAGGGAATCTGGGATTACAAGATAACTACCGTGCGGCGTAATACAACCCAAAGAAAGAAGAAGAACTGAACTTAAAATACAACGTATAATCGAAACTACTAAACCAGTGTGATTAGCCGAGTCGAGGAGGCCTCTTCCCGCAAGACGAGATACGCCCCGGTAGTGCTCTTCGGTTTGGCGTGTCGTCCCCAAAGGTAAAACGGCTACGTCTCTATTGATGCAGCACCGCAATCAACAGAGCTCCGGCGAACTGGATGGAGGAGAGGGCAGAGCTTCGACAGAAAAACTATGCAGGGAGAGGGAGAGAGCTTATGATGCAGAATGCTTTTTGAATTGTGTAGTGATGCATGGAATGGCTGGCCTATTTATAGGCTCAGTCCACTGCAGGGGGTCAACAGCCATGATGGCTGTCATCATGGCAATTCGTAACCGACGTCGGTTACGACGTGTGGCAGGAGTGTGCCATCCGTGTGTGGAGCGTGTGGATTTCTCACGTGGCACCGTGACTGTGCCTCGCTTGACGACGTGTCAAGCCACTTGGATTGCTGACTCGGCGGTGGTCCAAAAAGAATAGTTTGGGCCAAGCACCAAGCCCAAAGACCACCCAAAGACCAATTGCCAAGATCCAAGTCCAAGTCCAAGTCCAAGTCCAAGATCGAGATCGAGATCGGATCGGGCTCGGGATCGGCTCGGGCCCGGGCCCGAGCCCGAGGCCCGCGGCCCGCGCCCGCGACCACGAGCACGAGCACGTGCACGGGCACGGCTCGGGCTCGGCGGGCGGGCGGCGGCGGCGCGCGCGTGTGCGCGCGTGTGGGCTCTTTCACCCATCTTGGTCCACTATAATTATTAAGTAACATAAAGTCACTTAATTTATACACATTAAAGATGTGTTAATCCTCCAATGTGGGATAATTAACACTAGTTAATTATTCCCTAAGCTCCATCTCCAAGCTTTAATTAAAAGCTAATTATGCCCAACTTTAATCCACTATTTCTCACTCACCGGAAATCGGATTTGAGAAAGTGAATATACTACATTTCCTACGTAAAATGTAGATCGACGCTATGTCATTTAATTTCACAAAATTAAATGTCTCGTCACATTTATTATTTGGTCAAAATCCATTGACCGGGCATATTTAATCCATGATTTTTACAATCCCCCACATGAGTGGAAATAGCCGAATGCATATGCATGCAGACACAAGCTCAACCCTCGCGAGGTATATAAGCATAAGGATAGGTAGTTGTTGACTTTGAACCCTCCATAGTCGACACCATCGGATACACAGGCGGCTTAGTAGCGCGATGCTTTGAACTAATCCCCCACGGCGTGCACCGAGACAATGGTGTTAACACTTAAACACCTCAACCTCATCCGTTCTCACGTTTTGTGTCCATTGCGGTCTTGGACACCACTTTGGATTCATAAGTGCGTTTTTTATGAAGCGACCACACTTCGCACTTACATAGGTGATTCTTAGTCAAGTACCTTGCCATACTTGGTCTCTTTGAGAATTCCATCTCTTTGAGATCCTTAAGAACCATTAAAAGTCATAGACTTAGCCTTTACCACGAGGCAAGTTCTCCAACACTCTATTGCTCTCTAGGGAATAGATATAGTTTGAGTGTTTTTCCATGAACTCTCATAGCTTAGTTGTCCCTTTGAACCAAGTTCTTGGGATCTCCAGTCATCATGGTTGGGTTACCACTATGACAATTCTTTAGTTTGTGGATTTCAAACCCATTCCCTCTAGCAACTTATTCATTTGATCACGGTTTAACCCTTTGGTTAGCGGATCCGCTAGATTATCTATTGACTTCACATAGTCAATTGTAATCACCCCTGTTGTGATCAAATGTCTCACGGTGTTATGTCGTCGACGTATATGTCGAGACTTACCGTTATAGAAACCATTGTTTGCCCTTCCAATAGCCGCTTGGCTATCGCAGTGAATCAGCACTGGTGGCACTGGCTTAGACCAACATGGAATGTCTTCAAGGAAGTTCTTAAGCCACTCGGCTTCCTCACCAGCCTTATCCAAGGCAATGAACTCCGATTCCATTGTTGATCGGGCTATACAGGTCTGTTTTGTGGATTTCCACGATACAGCACCACCCCCAATAGTAAAGACATATCCACTTGTTGAAAGTGAGTCTCTATTATCGGATATCCAATTGGCATCACAGTACCCTTCAAGCACCGGGGGGTATCTCGAGAAGTGTAGCCCAAGATTTTGAGTGTGTTTTAAATATCTCAAAACCCTCACAAGAGCTCTCCAATGCTCTTTGCTTGGATTGCTCGTGTAACGACTTAACTTGTTCACGGCACAAGCAATGTCAGGTCGAGTGCAATTAGTCAAGTACATAATGCACCCGATGACCCGTGCATACTCTTCTTGTGCAACGGGCTCGCCTTTGTTTTTGCTCAAGTGAACGTCGAGTTCAATTGGAGTCTTAACCGGCGCGCCATCATAGGCTTTGAATTTATTCAATATCTTCTCAACATAATGTGATTGTGTTAAGATGATTCCATCATTCGTTCTTAAATCTTCATTCCAAGAATTACATCGGCTAGACCCATGTCTTTCATGTCAAAGTTTCTCTTTAACATGGCCTTTGTATCGTTAATTACTTGAGTGTTGCTACCCAAGATTAACATATCATCAACGTAGAGACACACTATAACATGACCGTTATTAGTGCTCTTGATGTAGACACATTTGTCGCACTCGTTGATTTTAAACCCATTTGATAACATCACATTATCAAACTTCAAGTGCCATTGCAATGGCGCTTGTTTCAATCCATATAGGGATTTCACGAGCTTGCATACCTTTTTCTCTTGTCCAGGTACTACAACCCTTCGGGTTGTTCCATGTAGATTTCGTCTTCTAGTTCACCATTCAGAAACGCGGTCTTTACATCCATTTGATGAATCTCAGATTGTGCAATGCAGCAATAGCGAGAAGCACCCGGATAGATGTAATCCTTGTTACAGGTGAATAGGTATCGAAGAAGTCATGTCCTTCTTTTTGTTTAAAACCCTTTACTACTAATCGGGCTTTATACTTATCAACTGTTCCATCGGCCTTAAACTTTCTTTTAAGAACCCATTTGCATCCTAAAGGTTTAGCACCTTCGGGCAAATCAACCAACACCCATGTTGGTTTAGCAAAATTGAATCAATTTCGCTTTGAACAGCTTCTCTCCAATGCAGCCCGTCTGGGCCAGCAAAGGCTACTTTTATCGATGTTGGTTCTTCATCCAACATGAAAGCAATGTAGTCAGGACCAAAAGTTTTTGGTGTTCTGACTCTATTACCACGTCTTAGTACTGTATCTTTTGGATCGGGCCTTGCACGCTTGCGCGATTCAGGTTCCGCATCTGTTGATTTAGAACTAGTGGCTTCTTCTTCCACTTGTTTAGAACTAGTGGCTTCTTCAATTCTTGTCTCAGAATTGGTTGATACTTTTTCCTTATCTTTGCAAGGAAAGGTATTTTCGAGAAATACAGCATTCCTCGACTCAATTGTTGTTCCTACTGTGATAGTCGATATTTCAGACTTGTGAACAACAAATCGATATGCACTACTGTTAAGTGCATATCCAATGAAGATGCAATCAACCGTCTTAGGTCCGATTGTAACTTCTTTGGGCGGAGGAACCATCACCTTTGCCAAACACCCCCACACTTTGAGGTATTTGTAGGATGGCTTCCTTCCCTTCCACAACTCATAAGGAGTAACATCTTTTCCTTTGAGAGGGATTTTATTCAAGATATAGTTTGCTGTCAAAACAGCTTCCCCCCACATGTTATGTGGTAATCCTGAACTGAGTAGCAGTGCATTCATCATCTCTTTTAGAGTTCGATTCTTGCGTTCTGCAACACCATTAGATTGTGGTGAATATGGAGCAGTTGTTTGATGAATTATACCACTTGCGTTGCATAACTCCTCAAACGGGGCTACATATTCGCCTCCTCTATCGCTTCGAATCATTTTGATTTTACAACCAAGTTGATTCTCAACTTCGTTCTTATAATTTTTGAACGCCTCTATTGCTTCATCTTTGCTTCTTAAAAGATAAATGTAGCAATATCTTGTGCAATCATCTATGAAGTGATAAAGTACTTTTTACCACCTCTAGTTTGCACATCTTTAAATCACATACATCCGTGTGAATTAATTCAAGGGTTTTTGTGCTTCGTTCAACCGAGTGAAACGGCAACTTAGTCATTTTTGCTTCAAGACAAATTTCACATTTATCTTGGATATCCAATTCATTAGCCTTTAGTAAATCTAAATTTACTAATCTTTTAATGGCTTTTGAATTTACATGTCCCAATCTACAATGCCACAAATTTGAAGACTCATCAAAAAGAGGAAGTAGATGCTTTATTCTTATTGGCCAATGGCTTCGCAACACTTCGAGTTGCTACACTAAGCTTGAAAAGCCCATCGGTTACATAACCTTTTCCGATGGATTTTCCAAACTTATACAAGACAAACCTATCGGACTCAAATACAAGTTTAAACCCTTTATTAACTAGTATTGATCCTGACACTAGGTTCTTGCGGATGTCCGGGACATGCAGCACATCCTTCAAAGTGATAGTTAGGCCAGACGTCATCATGAGAATCACGTTGCCAACGCCGAGGACTTCTGACGATGCTTGATTCCCCATGTTGATCTTCCTCCTTCAACAGCAGTGTAGGAGGCAAACTTGCTCCTGTCGGAGCAAACATGAGCAGTAGCGCCGGTGTCGATGTACCAGCCTCCCTTGTTATCAACAAGGTTAACCTCTTCAGTGACCACTGCAATGAGGTCGTTCTCATCCCAGTCCTTGAACTCCTTCTCAACGACGTGGGCTGCCGGCTTCTTCTTCTTGCTGCGGCAGTCTTTGGCAAAGTGGCCCGGTTTGCCACATTTGTAGCAGTCGCCTTCAAACTTCTTTGAAGGCTGCTTTCCCTTCCCTTTGTCGTTTGGACGGTTTGGGCGAGGGCGTTTGTTGGAGGGACCGCCCCGCTCCAACAGGTTGGCTTTGGCTTCATTTGGGGTGAAGCCCTTAGCCTTTTGATCACTTTTGCGCACGTCGGCCTCAATGCGCAACTTCACGATCAAGTCTTCAAGGGTCATCTGCTTTCGCTTGTGCTTGAGATAACTCTTGAAGTCCTTCCAACTTGGAGGGAGCTTGTCAATGATCGTGCACCTTAGGAACTTATCGGGCAAGGTCATCCCTTCAGCCACTAAGGTGGATGATCATTTGGAGCTCTTGGACTTGCTCCATGATGGGTCGAGAGTCGACCATCTTGTAGTCCATAACTTGGATGCTACAACCTGTTCAGTCCCTGCAGCATTGTCTATGCTATATTTCTTCTCTAGGCTTTCCCACATTTGTTTAGATGTGGTTACATTGGAGTATACATTATAGAGGCTATCATCTAATGCACTTAAATAAAGTTTTTACATAGATAATCCCCTTTTCTCCAAGCTTCATAGTCCGCCATGACTTCGAGCCTAGTCTCTTGGTCGCTTGGCGCGGGCGGCTCGTTCTCCGTGAGGAAGTTGGCGACGCCCAATGTTGTCAAGTAGAACAACATCTTCTGGTACCACCACCGCTTGAAGTCAGATCCTCCAAACTTTGGTGGCTTCTCGGCAGGTGGCATCATTCTTGGTGCCAAAGGTGCCGCAGTTGGTCCTTGGAAGGAACCAATTCCGTTGCCCCCGAAGAAGGCCAACAACTTGGTTGGGCATAGAGCCCCCACCATTCATGTTGGGCATAGAGCCCGCCATGGTCGTACCAGCCCCGAAGGGACTAGCACCCGCATGAGACCCGAAGGCCCCAGCATTCGTGTTGATCCCGAAAGATCCAACACTAGTATTGAGCCCGAAGGCACCAACACTCGATCCATTAAAGGATCCGAAGGAACCACTAAAAGTGGAACCAACCGAACCACCAAAGGTGGAACCAGTGGACGCCCCGAAGGGGTTGTCCAAACCCAAGGACGGTGGATGAAGCGGCTGGGAAGCCAGGAGTTGGCATCATCGAGGGAATCGATGAAGTGTTGACCGGTCCAGTGGTCGCCATGGTGGAGGGAATGGCGGCGGCGTTGTTGCAAGCGGCGGTGTTGGAGTCGGTAGACATCTCCAGCAAAGGTGTTTAATATTTCGAAAGTTTTAGTTCAGTTTAGAAGTCCAAATTCCTTCAAAGGCAAGTTATCTCGTCTTGCGATTGTTGGTTTCTGGGATTACAAAGATAACTACCGGGCGTAATAAACTACCACCCAATAAAAAAGAAAGGAAAGGAAGAACTGATTAAAATACAACGTATAATCGAAACTACTAAACCAGTGTGATTAGCCGAGTCGAGGAGGCCTCTTCCCGCAAGACGAGATACGCCCCGGTAGTGCTCTTCTTCTTTGGTTTGGCGTGTCGTCCCCAAAGGTAAAACGGCTACGTCTCTATTGATGCAGCACCGCAATCAACAGAGCTCCGGCGAACTGGGGGAGGAGAGGGCAGAGCTTCGACAGAAAAAACTATGCAGGGAGAGGGAGAGAGCTTATGATGCAGAATGCTTTTTGAATGTGTGTGATGCATGGAATGGCTGGCCTATTTATAGGCTCAGTCCACTGCAGGGGTCAACACGCCATGATGGCTGTCATCATGGCAATTCGTAACCGACGTCGGTTACAGACGTGTGGCAGGAGTGTGCCATCCGTGTGTGGAGCGTGTGGATTTCTCACGTGGCAACCGTGACTGTGCCTCGCTTGACGACGTGTCAAGCCACTTGGATTGCTGACTCGGCGGTGGTCCAAAAAGAATAGTTTGGGCCAAGCACCAGCCCAAAGACCACCCAAAGACCAATTGCCAAGATCCAAGTCCAAGATCCAAGTCCAAGTCCAAGTCCATTCCAAGTCCATCCAAGTCCAGATCCGAGATCGAGATCGGGATCGGGATCGGGATCGGGATCGGGATCGGGCTCGGGCCCGGGCCCGGGCCCGAGGCCCAGTCCCGCGCCGCGCCGCGACCACGAGCACGATCACGTGCACGGGCACGGGCTCGGCTCGGGCGGGCGGGCGGCGGCGGCGCGCGCGTGTGCGCGCGTGTGGGCTCTTTCACCCATCTTGGTCCACTATAATTATTAAGTAACATAAAGTCACTTAATTTATACACATTAAAGATGTGTTAATCCTCCAAGTGGGATAATTAAACTAGTTAATTATTCCCTAAGCTCCATCTCCAAGCTTTAATTAAAAGCTAATTATGCCCAACTTTAATCCACTATTTCTCACTCACCGGAAATCGGATTTGAGAAAGTGAATATACTACATTTACCTACGTAAAATGTAGATCGACGCTATGTCATTTAATTTCACAAAATTAAATGTCTCGTCACATTATTATTTGGTCAAATCCATTGACCGGGCATATTTATCCATGATTTTTTACACGATATACCAAAAATTTGATTTTGTATCAATATGATATTTTTCATAGCGCAGTTTTCGATACGGTATAATGCGATCCGCCCCTAATTTAGTCAACGAATGAATGCAATTATGATCATCATAGTGTGGTCACTGGTGAGCATGGCCAAGGCAAGCATTGAGCAACAATAATGCTCAATGCTCTACCTCTCTAGCATATGCATATCCGTAGTTGTTCTCCACTAACTGTACTTGTGCTACATGTTATTTTGGATGTTTTGATTAAGGAAAGATGTCATGCTAACTATTTTTAATTTTTTCTGATTTAGGGATGAATCACTTTGTGCCAAGGGTTGGCACTGAATGATGACTTGCAACGTGTACTGGGCAAAGCACCAAGCACTTGCCTCTGGTGTGGGTGTTACCCCCCCCTGTTCAGTCCAGAGTAGATAAATCCTGAACCAATAAAGCCTTGTACCTCTCTCTTATCGACACTGGCGATACCAACTATCTGACCCTTCCGCCCTTTAGCATCTTTGCTCCATATGGCTGTTTGTCATTTTATTTTATTTTTGGTCTCATCGAGACAAATAATTTTGTGTGGCACTTGTTCCTGTGGGACATCCTCAATTGCTCTCATCGACATGTTTCAGATAGTAATAACAACCAGCCGTCGACTCCTCCTCCTCCTTATGGTATCATCATGTTTTCTTGATTTTATGTAAATCTATACCACAAAGGAGGTTGTAAGCTGAACCTGAATCATACCTATATTTTATGTTTTGGTGTGATAGGCGCTGAAGGCAAGTGACTCTCTCCCCCTCTCCCCCCCATGGGAAGCAGACTTGACAGCAGTAAAACCAGCCAAGCAACTGAAGGAATAGTAAATCATACCCAACCATCGCCTAGCGGAGCGTATCTTACAGGTCAGCCATGATCAGGCGGCACTTGTGTGGTATAACCGTAGCCACTTCACAGCAATGCATCCTTATCTGATGCAGAACCCCCGCAGCTACCCCCCAACCCGTTGTTTCTGTTATCCTCCCTAGACGGGATACATGTAATAATCCTCAGCACATGTACAACACCAAATGCCTGCTGGTTATGGCTACCCCACAACGCCAAAATCAATGCAATGCCTACTTTGCTCAGCAAACCATATCTGAGGGACGACAGCAGGCTGAAGAATCCAGTGTCGAGCATTCTTGTCGACATCTCTAAATTCAAACCGGGGAAGACAGCACCAGGTTGAGCTGAGAGCATGTGAAGAGATACATGGTTTCATTTGCCTTGACTTTTGCTATTTTGTTTGCTAACTCGCGTGGCCTGCTGCATATATATTCTTCACCTCCTTGCGCCGTGTTGCCTGCAATTTA
>NW_024598989.1:0-18018 GCF_004379255.2 Salvia splendens | reverse complement strand
GTCGTTTTGTATTCCTTTCATCAATGTGAACGTGAGAGGCCAATAATTTAGGTATCAAACCGATTTGTTTAATTTACTCCATCCTCCGTCTTCTAAATATAGAAATTCCTTTTTTTTTATAGTTCTCTAAAAATAAAAAAGCTCTATTTTAGAAAATTTCTTTTTTCTAATGATATGAGATCTATTTCCATTAACACGCTTTTATTTTTATTTCTCTCCCGTTTTACTAATTTTATATTAAAACTAATATCGTTTTAATAGTTCTATTTTTAGAGGACAAAGGAAGTAGTATATATTGAAGAGAATAAGAAAATGAAAACCTTTAATAGTTGTCTTTCTTTTGTCCTTTCTGAACGTGAAAGTCCAATTGTAAAGCTTAATTGTAGGAATCAATCCAATTTATCTAACAAGTTGGAATTGTTTTGTTATTCCATTCAACACTCAAGATAGACGTCACCACGGTTCGGGAACCGGCGGTTCACGGTTCGGAACCGCCTGTTCCGGTTCAAGAAAAACATGAACCTGAACCGGCCCGTCCTAGGTTCGGCGGTTCCGGTTCCTGAACTGTGAACCGGCGGTTCACGTAAACCGCCAGAACCGCAGCTCCTATCCGGTTCCAGACCGGTTCGGCGGTTCATGTTAATTTTTTTTTTACATTGTAATTCAAGTAAAAAATGTAAATATACTTGCATATATAAAATTAGAATAAAGCGATGTACAAATGCAATTTTATTGATACAAATTACAACTTCAAAATTACAAATTACAACTTTAAAATTATAAATTAAAACTTTAAAATTACAAATTACAACTTAAAATTTACAAATTACAACTTAAAAATTATAAATTACAAAAGACTTAAAGTCTTGATTACAATTTACAAATTACATATTCGAAACAAAGGGGAGGAAAAAGAAATAAAGGAAAATGACTTGAGCTCAACTTAAATTTAAAATTTAAGTTGAGATGCCTACGTATCCTCAATGCTCAAGTGCATTTTGGAATCAAAGTCCACGTAGTTCTCTTACCTTGCTTACATATTTGGCTTGATCGGAGGAATTGGCCTATTCTTCTTCATCGGGGAAGTAGTCTTGGTCGGGTTGTACTACTTGATTGTCCCGATCCGGTTCTTGGTCTCTAATTTCGGCGGAGCACCAATCATCAAGTAACATGGTGGCTTCCATGTTTTGCCCGGTGAGTCTACTTCTTCTGTCGTCCAAGACGTTGCCTCCAACACTAAAGGCGGACTCGACGGCGACAGTGGAAGCCGGAACCGAAAAGATCTCCTTGGCCATTGATGCAAGGATGAGAAAATCTTTCTCGTGTGATCCCCACCAATCTAGGACGTCTATTTGTTGGGGAACGGGAGCTCCTTCTTCCTCATTGAATGAAAAGTGTGAGTCAAATATAAATCTAACTCACTTACCAAATTTGTCGTCCTTCCTCCGCTGCTGAAGCCGTATAGGTCCGCCAATTGGGATTGGGCGTCGGGGTCATCAACTTGGAAGAAGCCAAAGTTATGTGTCTGACGGGGGGGTCTAGGTCTCACTTGGTGGGTACTGTTGTACTTGGCTTCGTAATAGTGCAAGAGAGCCCGCAAGTCGAACTCAAAACTTCTTTGCAGGGTTGGGAGGTGGGGGAGGTTTATTTGGAATGTTTGGGCTAGGTTTATGTAGTTGTCGTCGTCCTCGTCATTCGATTGCAAAGCTCGGAGTGGTTCAAGATCAATAGAAGCCAAATTGTTGTAATAAAATTCTAAAATTTTTAAAGTACCAACTAGTTTCCATTTTGGATCCAAAACTTTTGCAAGCAAAAAAACCGTTGGGATTTCATTGAAATACTTGAGCCATTTTTCAACCATGTAATATAAAACACACATTAATTCAAGATTATTTGTGGAATTTTTCATTGCAGTTTTAAAACCAAGTGATATGTACATGCAATGTTCTGAAACACGAACGGATGTGCAATAATACACACCCGATAACTCAACGGTGGCATTTCTAAAACCTTTGAATAATTTAAATAAACTCATGCTTTGATCCCAACAAGAAGAGGTTAGATATAAATCATCAACAAGGAAAGTTCTATAAAAATCAACCAAATATTCTATATGCTCTAATGTAGAATGCAACATATCATATGTAGAGTTCCATCTAGTAGACACGTCTAAAGTAAAAGTTGTGTACCTTATTTTCTTCGAGTGACAATACTTCTTTCACGCCTTGCCAATTTGAGGCTTCCAGTGGATCAAGGATACAGTTGTTGTAATAGGTTGAATATGTCTTTGCCATAAAGATAAAGCATCTTGTACACATAAGTTTAAAATATGACAAATACATCGTTGGTGAAAATACTTACCACTTATCACCGGGGAGCAAGCCGCAATTAAATCGGGTATACTTGCAGTGTTGGCGGTTGCGTTATCAAAACCAACCGAAAATATTTTGTTGCATAACTCATAATCATTCAAAACTTGAATAATTAAAGATGCAATTGCTTGTGCGGTGTGTGGGGAAGGAAATTGTCTAAAACCAATTAAACGTTTATTTAAAGACCAACTATTGTCTATAAAATGACATGAAATTCCTATGTAAGAATTTCTTTGGAAAGAATTTGTCCACACATCAGAGCAAATATTAACTTTGTGCCCCAAGTTGGATAGAAATTTTCCAACTTCTCTTTTTTTATCAAAAAACTGCCGGTTGTTAGATCTTTGAGCAGTTGAGGGGGGAATTCTGTTTGTAGCAACATTAAAAGCAGTTTGCATAGTAACTTCATATTTTTTTCATTAAAAAAATTAAACGGCAAATGCTTCATTGCCGCCCATCTTACCATAACATCGGTATGGATAGACTTTATCGCAATAGTTGCAATATGCTTTGAACTCATTTGTCTCCACGGTAGTGGTCGGATCATTAGGATTTGAAATTACCACTGTGACCTTCTTGTAATGTTTGGTGAAAATATCGGATTTCAACTTTGGTGGCATCTTCTTCTTTTGTCGTCCTGAAGCAGGAGGAGCATCGGCCTCCTCATCATTTTCGCCAACTTGGCCGGCGCTAGAAGGGGGGAATTGATGCGATCCATCATCGCCTTCGTCCGACGATAGATTCACATCGTATTCGAAACGCAAAGCCGAATGTGAATGCCCCCCTTGTTGGTCGTCGTCGGCGAGGGCAAGTAACAAGGCCGCATTTCGATCTTCTTCCTCCTACGAAAATTATACAACTAAGTAAAAATACTAACACAAAAATAAAACACATAGACACATAGATTTAAAAATTGAAATTATGAATTTAATAAAAATGAATTAACAAACACCAAAAACATATTAGAACTTACTTGAGCTCGAAGAGCGGCTCGCCTTCCCACCTCCTCCGCAACTTGTGCACTAGTAGGGGCACGTCGACGACGAGTATCACTTTGATCTTGGGCAATTCTCTTGCCCCGATCACCACCACGACGAGATGAAGACATGATATTTATGGAAATTGAAAGTGGAGAATAAAGAGTAGTGTGATTGTGTGAATATGATAACATGAACAACATGAGTAAATTATGAGCGCAAATAAAGTAAACAACTTGAGAGAATGAGGATGGAGAATAGAGAAATTGAGATTGAGAAGAGAAATTCTTATTAACACAAGTATGGGGTGAGTAAAAACGAAGAGGAGGGGGTATTTATAGGGGAAAATTGTAATTAAATTAAAAAAAATTCAAAATTTCAAAATTTGAAAATTCGGCGGAACCGCCGGTTTACCGCCTGAACCGCTGGTTTTATGTTGAAACCGCCGGTTTTTCAGTGGAAACCGCCGGTTTCGTCGACGGTTTTCTGACGAAAATCGGCGGTTTCTGAAAAGGCTAGGGGTAGGTCGGAAGTAGCCTGAAAAGCTGTCGGGAACCGCCGAACCGGCGGTTCCGGTCACGGTTCGAACCGCCGGTGACAGTTCCGGGCCGGTTCGTCCGGTTTGGTTCGGTTTGGGGACCTCTAACTCAAGATCTTGAGCGTTAGGCTACAAATGGGTCTTCATTCTTGCAATATAAAATTTCTCATTCGAATCCTTCAATATATGTAGTGGTTCAAACAAAAATCCATTTTGATTTTAGGAACGTATAATCATTTTCAGTCATTCAATCACAAAAATTTATATTGAATACATCTTCTTTCCTTGACGAGTTCAACAAGCGAAGCCTGCAAGGCCCGTCGACCATGGTCCTCCATGAAATGTGAACGATTATTATATTTTTTTTGCACTTAATCAAATTGCAACTTGGAATATTTATTTTTGTCACAGATATTAATACATGATAGATATTCATAAGAAGGCTGGCAATTTTCGTATCGTGTTCATGTCGCGTTCGTGTCGGGTTTGTGTTACCCGTTAATTTTTAGTATTTTAAAAATGATATTCTTTTTGTGGATTTTGTTGGATTTTGTTTGTAAGAATCTATTGATGTTATTGTTCATCACATCAGATTGTGTAATTATATTTTATGTTTTTAGCTCTTAATGATCAGAATCATGGTTTTGTAACATTTGTAATCAAGAGCTGTTGTTATCAGGTTCTTACCGTGTTGTGAGGTTTTAACCGTTTTATCAGGTAGTGTTGTTATAATGTCGTGTCATGTACGTGTTGTTATCGTGTTGTGCTGACCCAAGGTGGTTCATGTCGTTAATGATTTTGTGTCTAGTTCGTGCCGTGTTCGGATTTGAGGGTAGTAGGTCTGGTTCGTGTTTAGGTTTAGGGTTTTCATAATAGGTCGTGTGCGTATTTATCCTTATTGGGTCGGATTGTTAACAGGTTGACTGAATAACGACCCAACACGCGCTATTTGCCACCTCTATTTATAGGGAACCATCCTAAAATCAATTGGTGATGGGAGGAGAAACTTTTAGACTTATACAGTGGTTTCAATTTTCTCGTTACACTAATGTGTGATATTATCATATTTATCTATGTTTCAATTGCTAACATTACATTCAACTAGCTAGACATCCAGTATGCTTCCTCATATATTACTTTTTGTGAGGTTGTTTGCTCGAGTTCTCTTGGAGCAGAAAAGATGCTTAATCCTTGATTACATAGCTTCATTGGAAGAAGTTCATCAATGTGTCATAATTCACATTCCAGAAGCTAATAGGAGTAATGTGATAGGATCATCGATTTAACAAAATCTAGCTAAAGATCATCTCCAATATACCTTTTTTGACTTTATTTGATTCGGTATATCTTTTATTTTAGTTAACTATCTTTATTTATTTTCCTTATTTTTTTGTATGTTTTTATATTTATCTTGTTTGATTAGCAAGATATGTTTTAGGGTTTAGAATTCTATATATAATAGATTTCTATAATATTTTCATATTAGAAAAAAAAAGGTACACTCAACTAACCAATTATAGATCAACTTCAAATTTTGGGATCGATAGCATCCTCCAAAATTTCAGAGGTCAAGCCTGAATTTCTGATTTTTGTTGCAATGTGTTTGGTTGTTACCATCTTAAACTGTTGCGGTTTAAACTATTAGAAATGAGTCACTCACCCCTTAAAAGACCTTATAAGGGGAGGGTTATCCACACTTATATAGGTGAGCTAAGATCGTTACCAAGTCGATGTGGGGTAAGAATTATGAATTTTAACATAAACATCCTCTGAATCCGTTCCAAGAGTGTCCCCAGATGTGGACTACTATTGATTTGCAGTTCCTGATACTCGACATTGCATCATCATTAACTTGTATCTTTCTAAGATTTCACATTTCATTGATGCAAAGCATTTCGAGCATGGGAAATCCGCCTTGTTGGATCACCATTTCCCGACCAGTGTATGCATTTCGCAGTTTGAGGGATATAGAGAAAAATAATATTTCATGGAATGACGTTTTTTTAGTTTGTCCCAACCAATGAAGATGACACATTATTTAAAATGAAAACATTTTCATGTCTATTTTATTCCCTATCTCTTACTTTACTCTCTCCACTCACACACAAAATAAAGTTGCATAAAATCATGTATCGTCCAAGGAATGAGTCATCATACTAGGATATCGATTTGAATAAGCTGATTTAATCGTCGGAATTTAGTCAATTGGTACACATAAAGAATGTAGTGAATATAGTGAACGCGCCGCCAGTTTGATTGAAGGAGATGGTTTGGAGCGTGTGTAGTTGGGTTATTTAGTCTGCAAAGGCGTGCTAATAAAGCATTTGCATTTCCAAAATTCGACCACAACAAAAAAAAAGTAAGCACACAACTCGAAAAACTCAAACTCAAACTCAAACTCAAACTCAAACGCATAATCCTCACTCATCCAAAGCACGTGAAATCTCAAAATTCTTCATACAATGCGACCTCGTATTCCAAATTTGTTCAATCTGCGGGTGCTACAGTCATTCTTCTCATCTTTAATCAACCTTGGGAGGATCTGAAAAGAGTAAGCACAAAATAACAAAGATGATTTTACTCACAAAATTAATACTCCAATTTTACATTTATATGAGCAATATGAACATACAACTAAGGCCCTTCTTGGTATGGTGGAATGGAATGATATTCATACCTCTATTCCATTCCTTCGCTTCGTAAATATTTTTGTTAGGAATCACCATTCCATTCCACATGGGAATACCCATTCCATCCATTTAGCTAGGGAATGGCCATTCCATTTTCCTTTCTTCTTATTTTAAATTTTAACAAAATTATATAAATATTATTTTACATTATATTTAAATTTAATATCATCACAATTTATAATAAAATTAAAATTTTAAAATTTTTAATAATTGAAAAATCTACACACACACTTCACACACTACACACATTTCACATACACACACTTCACACATTTTACACACTACACACACTACACACACTACACGCACTTCACACACTACATGCATTTCATACACTTCACACACTACACACACTACACGCACTTCACACACTACATGCATTTCATACACTTCACACAGTTCACACACTACACGCACTTCACACACTACATGCATTTCATACACTTCACACAGTTCACACACTACACGCACTTCACACACTACATGCATTTCATACACTTCACACAGTTCACACACTTCACACATAAAATGTGTGGGGTGTGAAATGTATGTAGTGTGTGTAATGTTTGCAATGTGTAGCATGAAGTGTGTCTAGTGTGTGGAAGTGTGTGTAGTGTGTGAAGTGCGTGTAATGTGTGAAATGTGTGAAGTGCGTGTAGTGTGTGTGGTGTGTAGTGTGTGTATATTCATATTTTTATTGGTAGAATCAACATATTAATTATTCATATTTCATTTCATTCTCATTTTCATTCCATTCCCTCGTTCCATTCCATCATACCAAGAAGCCCCTAAATGTGTTTGTATTTATGCCGCAGAAACTGAGTTTGGTTAATGGAGTGATCTTCACAGGAGGCGTGGCCAATAGACCTCCTTATATTGACGTTGTTAAAAAAATTTATAAGGTAACTTGTTTAATATCGGTCTCCTTTCCATGAATTTTCTGGAAAAGGAGAAAAAACATCCGTTGTTGTTCATCTGTCTTGCACAGGAAATCTTGAGAATGAATGATGATGATGATGGACACCATGTCCCCCTGCTTGCTATCTGCTTAGGGTTTCAACTGCTTATCGCGATTGTGAATGTGGTAACATAGAAACATTTATTGAAGCTGCCACGTATATGAAAAATATATCTTGCTCTCATAAGTGAGATTTATGGTAAAATTGTACTCACTCTCTTCCTTTATTGATGAGCTGCTTCTATTAAGAAATGGATGTTTAGTGTGTTAAGAATAAAGTAGATAAAGTAAGAGAGAAAGTAAAGTGAATAAAGTAAGATGGAAAATGAAGTGTATGAAAGAAAAAAAGTGAATAAATTATTAAGATATATATGACTCAACTATAAGAAAACTTTGTGATATGAGACCGAAGGAACAAAGGGAGTAATACTCAAATCCCTGGCATTTCCTCTGTCCATTTTGGTAATTATAATGTAAAAAAATGTTGATGCATAATTTTTTTATTTTCAGTTAAATAATTTTGCAGATCCTACTTTTGTGTGGCTCCTTTAGGGCTCATGGGCTTATTTCGTTATAAAGATGCAGTGGCTCTAGCTGAGCTTGTTTTAGGTGTGCCATATCTTCTAGACTTCTTCTCAACCGTTCACTACTTTAATTAGCTTAGCTTCCATGTGTTTCGAGTTTCAATTTTCACTACAGGAGCATTCAATGAAACTCGAGAGATTTGATGCAGAAAAGCATCCTTGGACATTGCAATTGGAGAACATAGACTTTAGTGGAACTGTATTTGATGGGTAAACACAGAGCATGAAATAATTTTTGAGTATATTGGAAGAATTGGTGATGGTTTGAGAAATATGACAGGTTCTAACGAGATGTGGTTCAAATACCAGTATACTTACAATGTTGAACTCTATGCCTCATGTTAATCAAATTTTGCAGCAGTACTTCCAACTCTGAGGAGTTTGCAATAATAGTTGAAGTGTACGGTGCTTCCATGATTTTATAAAATAAATGTATATTGAAGTGTATGTTGCTTAAATGAGTCTATAAGTGAATCACATTGTAAAAACCTGATCTTGGTTTCAAGATTGGTAAACTACGTCAATATTCAATATACCATCACACTAATTGATTTGTCATCTAATAAAAATCAGTTTCCCAATTGCTCATATTAAGAGGTAATTGTTGACTTTGAAACTCTTCGTCTGAGGATTTGATAGAGAAGCTCAGGACAGCAGGATCCTCCTAGTGATGCAAAATCTTTTAGTCTGTTGTTATGATGATACATGAAGTTGGCTTGTTTTAACCAATTACATGCGCAAAATCTTAAATGGCCAGCACCTATGCCTTGTCATCTTTTTCTTCTCATCTTTCTCCCTCCCTTTCCTTTTTTTTTTATGTATAGTGAAGAATCAGAGGAAATAGAAGAGTCAAACCAAGTATTTATGAGGTAGATAATGTTATCAAAATGTGTGCTAGTAGCTTCTATCTCAAATTTGTGGCTTGAAATCAGTTATTATAGTATTACTGAGACAATCTTCTAATTAACTCAGGCTTGCACTTGTTGCTGATATTTTTTCATTTCCATGAATGGTTACTTGATGAGAGTTGATTGTATAGTGAAATCTAGTGTGTCTGAGATGGTTTTGAAGCAGTGAGCATCTCTTTTGTTTGTATAACCATTTCAATTACAGTTGGGGATATCAGCCGACAAATTCAAAAATAACAAGAAATTTCTTCAAGATGTTAGCAACTAGTAAAGATAGAGTACACCTTGTGGTCCATTCTTATACCTCCACTCCAGATTGTGCTTTTTCTTGACATCTTAGCTTCATTTCTGATCAGTAACAGTTTAATCAATTAGTGTTAGGATTAGCAGTGCAGGCACAGAGTAGTTATCCAGTGATCGGTTTGCAATTTCACCCAGAGGTGAAATAAATCAAGCTTTGTAGTCTTCTATAATCTATTAATGGAGGGAAGAAGTTTATTGACCACACTTTTTCTCAAGTCCCATTTCATTTTTCTCACCTTTTTACAATAATTTCAAACTAGAAAATGTTTACCCGTTCATGAAAATTTGAAAGACAATCATCAATATAGTATTATGTAAATATTGAAGGGAAAATGGTTGGTTTAAAATATGTTTTGAATCGGGCTTACCAGGGATCCCACACTCGGAAGATGTGTGCTAACTATTTTGTAAGGTAAAGTATTTTGTCAACACATTCGACATGTATATGATAACCAAAGATGCCAGTTTTTCGGTTTGCATCAACAAATTTAATATCTCCCCTCTTAATTGTGTCTCCCATTTTCCACTCCCACTTATTGTGGAAAATCTGGGTATCCCTATCTATCTATCTATCAATATCAATGGGATTGGATTAGATATAAAAACTAATTCTAATGTATAAACTAGGAACTATTTTCAATTTATAGATCATTAAGATTTATGTTATAATCATCACCAGTCCCTGTATTGACTTTTTTGCTATAAAGGGAAATAATTCCATTATTATGGAATGTACCAAAATAGCAAAATGACTCCACTATTATAGAACAAATGGAGTACTACTCCTTATTAGACTTTCAAGATATTTGCTTCATATTTATGTATGGGAGATCCAAATAAATTCTTTCTCCATTAGGAAAACAGAACTACATGGTTGATTTTGCATGGCTTATATTATAAATGAAAGTAGTAGTATTATAATATGGAAAATGCATTGACATGAATATAACCAGCGGCGGATGCAGGTGGGGTTGCGCGGGGTCGGCCGACCCCACCGCCATCCCCGGAGAACCGCCGGAAGACTCCTCCCAACAGCCCCCGACCCCACGGCATCTGGAACTCCGCCCCACGATCATGGGCGGACACAGTAGGAAGAGAGGGAGGGCTTCTTACCCTACCCAAATATTGTTTTTGTGTTTGTTCTATTTATAAAATTTTCGAAATCTTAAAAAATTTAGCTCAGCCCTCACCAATTTAATGATATAGAAGGTTAAATGCTTGAAAATTAAAGGATAAAAGGGCTGAAAATTAAAAATTTTAAATGGCAGAGAAAACAATAAGAAACAGTTTGGTGTTTTAAGGAAGAAGATGATGTTAGCTGATAAAAAAACAATAATATTATATTATTATCATTATTACAGTAACTTTTTTAAGTGTTAAGTGTTAAGTGTCTCTGCAAACGTGCAAAACTACTATCGATTAGTTTTAAAATTATTTTAAAATGAATCTAACTTACTATTTTGATCATTGTAATTCTTTATATATCATTTTCTACATTGGAACCTTTAATTCTTTTTAGGCGCTGTTTTTTTGTTGTTACTATTCAATTTTCTAATTATTTCTTTCTTTATTAAATCATGCAGAAATTTTTTTATCATTCTTTATTTCTTTATTAAAATTCGAGGATAAGAAAAAGAATAGGTAAATTATGAATTGTTTCATCATTTTGATTAGGTATTTGATTAGTATATAATTGTGATTTTTTATACTATGCTATTACTTCACATATTTTTGTTATGTATTTTTTTAACTCTGCATTTTTTTTAAAAATATAAAGAAAACTTAGCCAAATTTTTTGGAACCAAAGTATACTTTTTTAGAATGCACGGCCTATTTACTAATGTAATAAAAATAAAATGAAAGTGCAAACATAATAAGTAAAAGTATTTTTTTTAACCCATGTTGGATCAAAATAGGACATATCTTGGGGAAGGAAGGGATCGTATATATAATGGAGCCCCTACTGAAAAATATTCTTGAGTCTGCCACTGCCCACGATTCATCCTCAGACCTCAAGCAGCGCAACTTTTCCGATGACCTGAAGCAGCGCAGCTTTTCCCTTCTTCTTTTTATGTATTTGGCTTAGGTTTGAGCTTTCTATTAATTAAAAAAATACAATCAATACTTTTCTTTTTAACAATTTTATCTTTATATAAGTGTTTAAACTTTATTTATAAATAAGAATTCTCGGTTTTTAGTTTTATTTTTTAGTAGTTTATTGATTATCTTTTACTCTTGTTTTATTTATTTTACTTTTATTTTAAAATAGTAGGAGTAGTAACTAATAAAATTTTTATCTAGTTTTAATAAATATAATAATTACTTTTGATCATTGATTTTAATACTTTTCATTTAGATTAATGGATACATTTCTTTTATAAAGATATGGCGCTTTCATCTGTTCTTCTAGTACTAATGTTGAACACGAACAACGACTAAAAGATACTATATTCATAGATATTTCCAATGAAATAACTTTAAGTTAGCTTCAAATCATGAATACTTGTAGAAGTCAATTATCGTGTTTAAAATAAAATAGAGATATTTCGTTTGCAATGTATTTTTATTACTATTTTATATATTTAAATATTATTCCTTATATTAATTTTTTCGTCTGACCCCACCATTTTTAATTCCTGGATCCGCCACTGAATATAACATTATAACACACCCCTTCTATCCAAGTATAAGTGAGACGGTTTTTATTTTGGTATGTTTCAACCTAAGTGAGACATTTTTTCTTTCGGTAATAATTAATTGACTCATCTCTCATATTTTATTCTCTTTCTTACTTCATCCTCACTCTTATTCTCTCTGTCTTGCTTTATTCTCTCTTACTTTACTATTATTAATTTAATTAACTAAATACCATCATCTAAATTTCTTTGCCAAAATAACAGTTAAGTTCAGACGGAGGGAGTTCCAAATTGCAATTTTTCAAAAGTAGACCGTTCATTTGGTCAAAGCTAGATTCATAGTACTCCATGAAATATGTTTGCCTATTTGTTTCACTGGTACTAGCCAAAAGTTACATGAAATTATAGCGCTATGTATATTGATTCTTGAAGTGAGCGTGTGGTGGGGTTCAGATTGATTATGAAATAATGGTAGACTTAGTAGCACTAAAAATACCTGCAAATATATAGTATAGCTAAGAGTCAATACAGAAATATCGAACAAAGGGAATACGATCACAGATTGATTATCAATTACTAAGCTTCTTTCAAACACGATTAGGTTTGGTTTCGAAAACTAAAAGCTTGAAAATAACAGAAACAAATTAATAATTGCAAATAAAACACAGAGATAAAACGGAATTCTAAGGATGTGCTTTCACAGTTATGGTTTATACAAGTTTCAACTACAACATCCCCAGCACGGTTCATGCTTTACTGGAACGAGTCACATAAATATTGTACATGAGGCACAAAGTAGATGCACACTAAGGACATCAATCCTAGATTAACAACTACAAAAAACACATAAGACTCAATTTGTTCTCATTCTCAATTAAAAGTACTGTTTTAAGGGGAATTAATTGTAGTGTCAACTAAGTTCTTCTAGCATGCAAATCCTCTTTCGATTACTTTGCAATCTAATAAATCATCATAGAATGTGTCACTCAAACATGAAGCGTTATCCACTACTTAGAATGGATATAAATAGGAATTGTATAAACCAAAGTCATTAATAACACATCCCTATAATTTTATGAATTTAGCTACTCATAAGCAAATATACTAGACCCATAGCTTGTAGGGAAAATATAGAAAACATAAGAACTATGATAATAGAATCCAAAGATTGAATCTCGTAGCCTTAGTCTTCTCTTGAATCCGAGCTTCAAAATAAAGTATATTAAAATTTTAATTTATATTTTTAATAAAATATATTCTAAATAAAATATTTTAATATATTTTTTAATAATAAAATAATATATTAATATTCAAGTATAGTCTATTAACTGTGACGTTAATTACGAGTATCCATATCTCAAAAATATTTTAAAATTCTTTAATTATAAAAACTTGAAGAGTGAACTTTTCTTGCTTGTCACATAATTAAGTGATAATATTGAAGGAGAAATTATAGTTAGAAAATTAGTCAAAAATATATAACCTTCACGGCTGATTGTATTTTCGTCCGGAAAAACTTAGAAATAGTAATATATTCTCCGATTGATATTAACTCGTAGTTGACGAACCTCAAATAATATTGTCAAATTCACGGATCTAAAATGATAGTTTGACAAAGTTCGCGGACAATAAAAATGTTCCCTCTTAAATTTATCCGTATTATGACAAAAGATGTTGTTTTGTAACATTTCAATTGTTCATTCAAAAAAATAGTTTGTACAGATTAGCCCGAAATCTGAAGGGTTAAGGTTAGTATTAAAAATTTACATTCTGAATACCTCGGAAATTCGAACGTGTTTACCCAATTGGCATTCCTAATTGCATACAAAATAGTGTGTATTAACATTATACATAGTTGTGTACTTAAAACACATGTCTTTCACAAACGAGACTATTTTTTCTCACTTTATACACACTATTTTCAGACATAAACTTTCCATTTTCAGAAAGGGGACTATTTTCAGACATAAACATACAAAAATAGTGTGTATTAACATTATACAAAAAGCAAAAGTAGTAGTTTGCGAAAGACATATGTTTTAATGAGAAATTGGTAAAGTGAGCGAGATGAGAAGAAAATGTAGATAAAGTAAGAGAGGTGAAGAAACAGTGGGCTAAGTATAAGACGTAAACTTTCCATTTTCAGAAAGGGGACTATTTTTTGTATACATTCCAAATTGACAAAATGAAATTATTTTTCATGGACCGAGGGAGAGGGAGTAAATAGAAACAAAAATTTATGGTACCAAGATTGTTTCCTTTTAATGTTGTTTTCGACATAATTCAAATATATTTTATATACTCCATTCGTTTTTTTAAAATAGAAACTTGGAAACGATATGAGTTTTAATGTAAATTAGTAAAATAGCTATTTTGCTTTCTTCTCTCTTTTATTTTATTAATTTGTATTAAAACTGTGTTGTTACCAAAGTTTTTGTTTGTATGACGCATGGAATATATCACAAAATAATTGCAAGTGAAACCATAACAAAGAGAAACTCATTAGCATAATTCCTCAATGGATTTTTTAGTTTGATGAATTGGAATATAAGATGATGTCTTGTGCAGTTGGCTATGGGTACAACTCTTGCAACTCACGACTAAAACGATGATGATGTTCAAGAAAAAGTGTATTGATGCAAATCTAGTAGAGACAAGCATGTGACGAGCCAATTAAAAGACTTACACCGACCTCGGATGACAGTGATGAAACCCGATGAGTGCAAGACTCCCTAACCGCTCTCATCCGACAGTGATGAGTGCAATACTTGAAGTCCAGGGCAAAAGGTCGAGACCGACGACCTGCTGGAGAGACCAAAGAGACTGCAAACTCAGTGCTAGAGATTTCGTCCATGTCTAGAGAATTGTCAGTGACCCGATGAGTTCGTTGGCCTACAACTCAGTGACTTGTTGAAAAGCCGCTGCATCCCAGCGACCCACTTAGTTTGCAGACGTACGAACCAAGCGACCCGCTAGAAGTGTCTAACACAAGATTTTATATCTATTTTTGCTTCGTATTTCAAAGTCTGTAGTATAAATACCCATTTAGGGTTCATCTGTAGGGAGCGTCGGAACATTTTTAAAGTTATTCTATGAAGAAAAAGATACGTATGCCACATTTCTAGCTTTAGTATTGCTGTGGTAAATAAAAAAAAGTGAGTTCGCACGACACTTTTCTTAGAGCAAAAACTAGTTAAATCCAAACAGAATTTTATTAATCTTCTATGGTGACGTTCGGTTGCCATGACTAATATCATGATACTATCCATCTATTAAGTTGTGGGATTATTTTAGTAGGAAGGAGAGGCTATGACTAATTATCATGAGACTATCCATCTAGGATTAAGTTGAAGGGTTCAATCTTATGAACCAAACATGATACATATTTAATCATAAGATTTAATCTTGCCAACCGAACACTCCCTATAGAGATTAGTTAATCGCAATAAGAAATTAACAAGTCCAAATACATTTTGGATCCTGATCAACCAGAGTATGCCTCGCGTCTTAGATGGACGTGTGTGTGTGTGTGTGTGTGTGTGTGTTTAGAGAGAGAGAGAGATCTTATAAAATACATAGAAATATAATTCTGTGAAAAGTAATTTCAAAATACAAGAGAAAATGAGTTAAAGAAGAGGCAAAACTTATGTATGGTTTCGAAGAAGCTAGAGTTATAGTACTTGTACAGGAGTATTGGAGAATCACAATCTTCATCGCTGATATCTTCTTAACGTCACTTCACTCTTTCTTTCTACGAAGAGCAGTATCAACAACATAGGCATTCAGGTGATGAACAAATGTCTTGGTAGAGAACAACTCCACGACATGCTGCCTCGCCTCCATGCCCATGGCTTTCGACAACTGAGGATCACGAAGAAAGTTAGACATGGCAGCCGAGAAGTCTTGAGGGGTAGGCTCACAGAGGTATCCTGTCACTCCGTTCTTTATTGACTCCACTGGACCCCCACTATTGCACGCGACTACTGGTTTGTGGGCAGCCATGGCTTCTATCGGGACAATGCCAAAATGCTCGTCCTGCTTAGCGAATGTCATTTAGGAGGAGTTTATTTATAATAAAGCCAATCAATCAATACAGAAGGATGTTTGATATAGCAGACCTTGGGTGCGTAGAGCAAACAGAGGCACTGTGAAAGAAGAGTGTTTCTTTCAGGTGTAGAACAAGACGTGATGAATTGCACACGGTCAGAGACGCCTTCCCTTTCTACCAAGCATTTCAGTTCCTCCAAATACTCTACATTCTCCCTCAGCCTTTTATCAAAGCCACCTGACAGATGCAAGTTTGTATGAGACTATGAATCCGACACCAGCTATAGAATCACGAGTTCATATAGAATCTATCCAGTTTTAAGATTGACTAAAATGGTATATATAGGAAAGAAACAAGAGCTTCTTACACAAGGTATAAAATAATTGGAGGCGTTATATGATGACCACTTTGTGATAAAGTCTATCATAACTCAACTCACACAAAGCAAATTCCATCGGTTTTATATATATGTCATGCCCACTGAACGATACTTGCATGTGATATATTTCTTGACTAACGAAGCTAGGGCGGATCCATGTAGAGATAGGGTAAGGCTTAAGCCCTTAATGAATTTATTTTTCAATGTTTTATTTTATATTTTTTAGAATTTATTCCTATTTTATAGATATAATTATATTAAAGCCCTTATTAATTATATTAATTACCTAAAAATAGATTTTTAAATAATATTTAAAAATATAGCCCCTATTAATGTTTATTTCTGGGTAAACGAAGGAACGGTGAAATAACAGAGACGTCATCAGTTAGATCTCACTGATAAACATACAGAAGATAAGAGACGAACCTTACCTGCAATAACCAAAGAAAGCTCCTCTCTCTTATCACCTCGTAGGAACTCCTGTTGACTGTTGTAGAGCATTGCAAAAGCAGATATAGCTAGTTCAATATGCTTTTTCCTTTCAAACCGATTGATAGAAAGAAAAGTCAATCTGTAATAAACGATAGAAGATTCAGCCATATGGACTAAAACATAATGGTGTCATTTATAAATAAATATATGCGTACTATATAGGTAAATATGTTCAGTTGTCTTCTGTTGTTTTTGTGATTGGGAAGTGAGGTATATTCAAATTTAAAGATACCAAAAGATTAGGTAATGTCTGTTACTTAGTAGCACTAGGTTCGTCAAATTGATCCACGTTAACAGCTGGATAAAGCACGGAAGGTCTAACCCCTCGTGAACTTAATTGCTTGAAAGTCTTCGCAAATGTTGATGCAGTGAATTTGCTGTTTACAAGAATTAAATCAGCCATACCTACAACAGACCAGACAGATGCAGTGCACAAAATTTTCATAAAATTGCACGAAGTGCTATCTAATACTATAAAATGAAGATGCTTGCAATGATGTTAAAAACATTGAGCATAAAAGTAAACAAAAGCTTAAAGATACCTGTTGTCATTTCTTCTAGAAAATCTATAGGTTTACGATAGATTCTCCTAAGAATGGTTGTGTGTTGAGCCAGTAATAGGTCTGGAAAATGGCAATAAAATACTACCTAGACAAAAAAAATGAAACAAAGTGCAGAACATGTAAATGGCAATGAACTGATTATGATCAAATTAAAGCAATAAGTCACTTTAAGTGGTCGTTAACCTTTGATAGATTTTTCAATTTCATCAATGGGATGACAACGGAGACTTGATCCACCAGTATAATGTCAAATGAAGGATACAAAAATAACACAAAAAGAGCAACAAAGATACACCGCAGATAAGCACAAACTGCATGGAGACGATAAAAAATATGCCGGGGAAGAAAAGCGCCATACACAGTAACTGGAAAGATACCTGCCCATGTTACAATTATGATTAGAGAAACATAAAAGTCCATATAAAAGTATGCACACATGCATTCAAGAGAAAAAAGAAAAGGTGTACACACCAGAAACTGTTTCCTCAAAGCATCGTGTTTTTGTCGTGATGTGATATGTAAATACATGAACATGTGACCTTTAGATGAGAGTTCTACAGCAGCATCTAC